>NC_141879.1:441696784-441999814 GCF_056163025.1 Triticum urartu | reverse complement strand
ATTGAACGCAAGAAGTTCACCAGGGGGGCCACACCCTGCCCACGAGGGTGGGGGGCGCGCCCTACCCCCTGGGCGCGCTCCCTACCTCGTGGGCCCCCTGGTGGCCCTCCAATGACCATCTTCTGCTATATGAGGTCTTTTGATGAGGAAAAAAAATCATAAGCCATATTCTCGGATGAAACTCCGCCGCCATGAGGCGGAACCTTGGCGGAACCAATCTAGGGCTCTGGCGGAGCTGTTCTGCCGGGGAAACTTCCCTCCGGGAGGGGGAAATCATCGCCATCGTCATCACCAACGCTCCTCTCATCGGGAGAGGGCAATCTTCATCAACATCTTCACCAGCACCATCTCCTCTCAAAACCCTAGTTCATCTCTTGTATCCAATTCTTGTCTCCAAGTCCGGGATTGGTACCTGTGGGTTGCTAGTAGTGTTAGTTACTCCTTGTAGTTGATGCTAGTTGGTTTATTTGGTGGAAGATCATATGTTCATATCCTATATGCACATTAATATCCCTCTGATTATTAACATGAATATGCTTTGTGAGTAGTTACGTTTGTTCATGAGGACATGTGAGAAGTCTTGCTATTAGTAGTCATGTGAATTTGGTATTCGTTCGATATTTTGATGAGATGTATGTTGTCTCTCCTCTAGTGGTGTTATCTAAACGTCGACTACATAACACTTCACCATTATTTGGGCCTAGAGGAAGGCATTGGGAAGTAATAAGTAGATGATGGGTTGCTAGAGTGACAGAAGCTTAAACCCTAGTTTATGCGTTGCTTCGTAAGGGGCTGATTTGGATCCATATGTTTCATGCTATGGTTAGGTTTACCTTAATACTTTTGTTGTAGTTGCAGATGCTTGCAATAGAGGTTAATCATAAGTGGGATGCTTGTCCAAGTAAGGACAGTACCCAAGCACCGGTCCACCCACATACCAAACTATCAAAGTACCGAATGCAAATCATATGAACATGATGAAAACTAGCTTGACGATATTCCCATGTGTCCTCGGGAGCGCTTTTCTCTATATAAGAGTTTGTCTAGGCTTGTCCTTTGCTACAAAAAGGATTAGGCCACCTTGCTGCACTTTATTTACTTTTGTTACTTGTTGCTCGTTACAAATTATCCTATCACAAAACTATCCGTTACCACTTATTTCAGTGCTTGCAGAGAATACCTTGCCGGAAACCGCTTATCATTTCCTTCTGCTCCTCGTTGGGTTTGACACTCTTACTTATCGAAAGGAATATGATATATCCCCTATACTTGTGGGTCATCACTCATTACCATTGATATGAAAAGTGACATTGCTTTTATTGCAATCAATAACAACCCCTGCAGTATTCATGAAGGGTTTACCAAGGATAATCGACATGTTGTCGTCCTCGGGCATCTCAAGTATAAGAAAGTCAGTCAAAATAGTAACATTAGCAACGACAACGGGCACATCCTCACAGATACTGATAGGTATGGCAGTTGATTTGTCAGCCATTTGCAAAGATATTTCAGTAGGTGTGAGTTTATTCAAATCAAGTCTTTTATATAAAGAGAAAGGCATATCACTAACACCAGCTCCTAAATCACAGAAAGCAGTTTCCACATAATTCTTTTTGATCGAGCAAGGTATAGTTGGTATTCCCGGATCTCTAAGTCTTTTAGGTACTCCATCTTTAAAAGTATAATTAACAAGCATAGTGGAGATTTCATATTCTGGTATTCTTCTCTTATTTGTGATGATGTCTTTCGTATACTTCGCATAAGGAGGCATTTTCAAGATATCAGTTAAGCGAGTACGCAAAAAGACTGGCCTCGGCATTTCAGCAAAGCATTCAAATTCTTCATCATCATTCTTTTTAGTTGACTTAGGTGTAAAAGGCATAGGTTTTTGAACCCACGATTCTCTTTCTTTACCGTGTTTTCTAGCAACAAAGTCTCTTTTGTCATATCTTTTATTCTTAGGTTGTGGGTTATCAAGATCAACAGGTGGTTCTATCTCAACAGTGTCTGGTTCTTTATTATTTGGTTGAGAGTGTTCATGAACATCAACATTATCTTTTTCATTATCACTAGATGAGTGTTCATTACCAGACTGAGTTACAGCATCATAGATAGAAGTTTCATTATCTTCTGATATATAAGGTCTTTTGACCTAGAAAAAAAATAAGGAGAGGACTTTCGGGACATAGCGCTACCGTCTCGAGGTGGAACTTGGTCAGGAGCACTTTTGCCCTCCGGCGAAGTGATTTTGTCGGGGGAACTTTCCTCTCGGAGGGGGAAATCGAGGCCATCGTCATCACTAACAACCCTCTCATCCTTGGGAGGCCAATCTTCATCAACATCTTCAACAACACCATCTCATCTCAAATCCTAGTTCATCTCTTGTGTTCAATCTTTGTACCGGAACCTTAGTACATCTTGTAGTTGATTACTATATGGTTTATTTGGTGGAAGATTATATGTTTAGATCCATTATGTTATTTAATACCCCCCTCTGATCTTGAGCATGAATATCATTTGTGAGTAGTTACTTTTGTTCTTGAGGTCACGGGAGAAGTCATGTTGCAAGTAATCATGTGAATTTGATATGTGTTTAATATTTTGATGATATGTATGTTGTGATTCCCTTAGTGGTGTCATGTGAACGTCCACTACATGACACTTCACCATCACTGGTCCTAAGGGAATGCATTGTGGAGTAGTTATTAGATGATGGGTTGCTAGAGTGACAGAAGTTTAAACCCTAGTTTATGCGCTACTTTGTAAGGGACTGATTTGGATCCATATGTTTAATGCTATGGTTAGATTTTATCTTAATACTTTTCTCATAGTTGCGGATGCTTGCGAGGGGGTTAATCATAAATGGGAGGTTTGTTCAAGTAAGAACTCATATCAATAAGTTTTATTAGGGATGATGGACTACTCATATCAATAAGGAATTCCTTCTTTTCCGGGAGCCCATTCGGAAAGAGCCCCAAAGTTAAGCGTGCTTAGCTTGGAGTAATTTCAGGATGGGTGACCAACCAAGAAGTTTCTCCCGGGTGTGCACGAGTGAGGACAAAGTGCGCAAAAGACTAGTATTGATTTGTGGGGCCAGTTTAGATCCTGCTAGGAGTAACGACCACCGATGGGTGTGTCCGGGGCGTTACAAGTTGGTATTAGAGCTGACACTCGCAGTTACACGGATGTTTGCAGACAGGTGCGCGATCATGTTGTGCATGATGTTTGTGACCCGTCTTGGCACACGGCATGGCACATGTGCCGGACTAGATGCACAGACGTATGTGCCAAGAGGGAACGTTCCTATGGCTCGACGAGGACGTCAGTTCCTCTAAGTGGGGGTGTATGTGATAGCCTGGCTTATTAGGGATGATAGACTACTCATATCAATAAGAAATTCCTTCTCTTCCGAGAGCTCATTCGGAAAGAACTCCAAAGTTAAGCATGCTCAGCTTGGAGTAATTTTAGGATGGGTGAATGAGCGGGGAAGTTGCTCCCAGGTGCACACGAGTGAGGACAAAGTGCACAGAAAAGACTAGTATTGATCTGTGAGGCCAGTCTAGATCCCGCCAGGAGTAACAACCACCAGTGGGTGTGTCCAGGGCGTTACAAGTTGGTATCAGAGTCGACCCTCGCGGTTACATGGATGTTTGCGGACAGGTGCGCGGTCATGTTGTGCATGACGTTTGTGACCCGTCATGGAACACGGCATGGCACATGTGTCAGACTGGATGCACAAACGTATGTGCCAAGAGGGAACGTTCCTGTGGCCCGACGAGGACATCGGTTCCTCTGAGTAGGGGTGTATGTGATAGCCTGGCTTATTAGGGATGATAGACTACTCATATCAACAAGGAATTCCTTCTTTTCCGGGAGCATCGGTCCATCCACATATCAAATTATCAAAGCAGCGAATGTGAATTAAACCAACATGATGAAAGTGACTAGATGAAATTCACGTGTACCCTCAAGAACGCTTTCTTATTATAAGAGACCGTTTCGGCATGTACTTTGCTACAAAAAGGATTGGGCTACCTTGCTGCACTTTATTTACCGTTACTGTTACTTGTTCATTGCAAATTATCTTGCTAGCAAACTACCTGTTACCGACAATTTCAGTGCTTGCAGAAATTACCTTGCTGAAAACCACTTGTCATTTCCTTCTGCTCATCGTTGGGTTTGACACTCTTACTTATCGAAAAGCCTATGATTTATCCCCTATACTTGTGGGTCATTGTCGGTGTCACAACTGGCAGATCTCGGGTAGGAGGTCCCGAACTGTGCGTCTAAGGATCGAAGGTAACAGGAGGCAGGGGACATGATGTTTACCCAGGTTCGGTCCCTCTTGATGGAGGTAAAATCCTATGTCCTGTTTGATTGACTTTGATGAGTATAGGGGTTACAAGGGTTGATCTACCACGAGATCGTAATGGCTAAACCCTAGATGTTTAGCCTATATGATTATGACTGCCTCTACGGACTAAACCCTCCAGTTTATATAGATTCCAGAGGGGGCTAGGGTATGTACATAGTCGGTTTACAGAGAAAGGAATCTTCATATCAAAACGCCAAGCTTGCCTTCCACGCCAAGGAGAGTCCCATCCGGAGACAGGGGGAAGCCTTCTATCATGGCCCACCAGTCCGGCCCACGTCACATAGCCCAGACGCCCGGGGACCCCCTAATCCAGGACTCCCTCAGTAGCCCCTGAACCAGGCTTCAATGACGATGTGTCCGGCGCGCAGATTGTCTTCGGCAATGCAAGGCGGGTTCCTCCTCCGAATAATCCAAATTAGTTGATCAAAAGAACTATATCCGACTCTGTACAATAGTTGCAACCCTGGGCCATGAGGGCAAAACACTTTAAACAAAAATAAGTTATGTCTTCTAACAACTTTTTCGGCGAGGTATGGTGTTCCAGCCTTATTATTATTTTGAACCATTTTCCAACCTCCCGTTTCGCGTTTTGAGATGTGGTATTCACTGACACATCTTGTCAAAGCAGAGATCGTGTCCCCTTATTGCGGGATTCTCATCAATACGGATTTGGGTAATCCAACCATGCCACTCTCATGACTCCTGGGGAGTAGGCGAGTTTTAAGGCTCGTGGGCGGGGGGACGCTTGATATTCACTGCCTTTATAAGGAGACAAGGATCCACCTTTTTACCCCACGCCTTCTTCCTCCTCAGCCCATCTACTCTCGAGCTCCAGCGCCCAAGCTTCAACCCTTTCCGTCCCCAACAAATGCTCCAACCATGTCTGGATCTGGAGCACAGGGCAACTGGATGGCCTCCTCCGTAACTGAGGAGCACATCAAAGAACTCTGGGAGGCGGGGTATTTAGCCAAGGAAATCGCCCATCGGCTCCCTGCCAAAAACAAGATCATTCCCACACCAGAGCCCAATGAGAGGGTAGTATTCATTCCCCACTTCCTTCGCGGGCTAGGGTTTCCTCTCCACCCTTTCGTCCATGGACTCATGTACTATTACGAGCTAGATTTCCATGATCTAGCCCCAAATTCATTCCTCAACATCTCGGTGTTCATTGTCATGTGTGAGGCGTTCCTCCGCATCCCCCCACTCCGGCCTATGGCTCAAGGTATTCAATATGAAGCCGAAGGTGGTCAATGGTTAACACGCGGAGTGCGGCGGCGCCATGGTGAGTAAGCTCCCTAACGTCACCTGGCCCAAGGGGACCTTCATAGAGACCGTAAAGGGGTGGCAATAGGAGTGGTTCTATGTTACGGAACCTCGCGACGCCTCATGGGCCGCCACTCCTGAGTTCAAAACCGGTCCGCCAATGTGGCTCACATCATGGCTCAAGAAGGGCCTAGATTGGGCGTCATCCGATGAGGTGATGACGCTGCAAAAGCGCATCAAGAGCATGGGGACAAGAACACCAGCCTCGCCAGCGTGATCCAGGTGATGCTATTTCGCCGAATTCTCCCCTGCCAACGCCGGACTTCCCATATGTGGGAGTTCGATCCGGCAAGTCCTCGGACCTTGCAGCGGTTCTTCGGCACGAAGCACGAAGATATATGGAAAATGTTGTTCAAGGCCCAAAAGTCATGGCCGCCAACAACCGAAGACCTCGGCCATGACCGCGCTCACCCAGCCACTCGAGTAAGTTTTTCAGATTTCTAATCATATCCTTGATTTGTAGATCCAAGGAGTAAGTTCAACCCCTCCCCTTGTCTCCTAGGGCTGGACGAAGAAGGCAAAGCAGATCAAGTGTCCGGATCCCCTGCCCGAAGACCTAGCTATTCCTCTTCTGGCGAAGATGCTGGTTCCGACGCCGTACCATGCGCCGGAAAAGAAGGCCAAGAAGAAGGGCAAGGAGGTCCGGAGTGGCCTTCGTCGAAAAGGTGCTTCAGACATATCATCTGAAGACACCGAAGCTCTCTCCTCCCATGATGAAGACGAGGAGGAAGAGGAGGAGCACAATTCTCCCCCCAAGGGGGGAAAGAAGAAAAGGGGAGCTTCCGAAAATCTAGAGGCGGAAGCATCCAAGAAGGGGAAACTCTCCTTTAAGATGATTCAGAATCGGACGCCGAAGACGTCCCCGGATGGAACCCTAGGCCAAAGCCTTCGGCCAAATCATAAGTATTTAAGGATAGTGTATGTATCCGGCTTTATGCCTTGTGATTCTAATGCACAGAATCATGTATTGTAGTCCGGCCCATGATCTCCCCCGGCAATCATCGTCCTCTGGGAATTCGCTGGGTTCCGACATGATGGTGAGCGAGTCGCCTCCACCGGCCTCTCCACCCACTGCTATGGACAACACCGAAGTGTTGTCCCGAGGGGCCTCTCCAGGACACGGAGAGGTGCGGGAAGCCATCAAGGTGGCTTCAAAGGGCAATACCTCTGTAGCCGAGAACATGGGGGAGCTGACCCCCATGGGGACTGGCGATGGGAGCCATGCCCAATTCGGCCCCCAACAAAATATCATTCTGGAGGCCACTACGGCTCCGGAATCAGGCGAGCAGCCTCCTTCCAAAGAAGGGGGTGCGCCAACTCCTCCGGCGACCTATGTCAATCAGGAGGCGCCGGACACTCTGATGGAAGCACTTCAGAGCGCCTCCATCATTGAAGAGCATCGTACCCTTATGGGTGCGGTGGTTGAAAAGGTTCGGTCCGCTAAGAGCGGATTGAATGAGGCCTATACTAGCCTTCTGACAGGCTTTGAGGTACGTTGTTTAAATAAACAGAATGCCTGTGTATAGTTAGTAGCCCCTGAGACTCCGTTCGGCGTTCGCGAAGAAAAAGCCGAACAGAGGATCGAATATTTCGCAAGAGATTAACATACATGTGTATTTGAACAAACATGCGTCAAAGTTGGCGGCAACCGCCCATGCCGATGAAGTTTCCGAACTAAAATGGCAGTTGGAGCGCGCCAATGAAGAGCTTATCCGCACCAACAAACTGTTGGCGGAGAAGCAAGGTATGCGATTCACATTTGACATGATATGGCTTGTTGTTGTGCTATCTTGCTCAGTTTTGTAATTATGCTCACCGTTGACGTGTCTGAGGTCGAGACCCTCAAAAACGCGCTGGCCGAGGCCAAGAAGGAGGCGGAGGGGGAGCGAGCCACCCGCCAAAAGCATGAATCATAGGTGGAGGAAGTTCGGCAAGAGCTCAAGGATGCCATAGGCAAATGTGAGTCTGTAGAGCGCAAGCTTTCGGATCGAGATTCCGAACTTGCTGAGGCCCTCCAAAGCGTGAACACAACCCGGGTTGAAGCCCAAGGCGCCTGCCGGGAGATCCAAGAAGCAAAGCAGATCGCAACAGGTAAGGCCTTTAGCATGCAAAGCAAATTTGTAAGGAGGAGGTACATATTACTGACCCGCGTTTGGAGCTCTCCAGGGGCGTTTGTGGATCTACCCTGGAGTATTGCCGATGCTGCGGATTCTTCCGAGCCAAAGAGGGGAGTTCAACGGAGAAGCTGTTTTGGTCGCAGTACCTTGCACCAAAGCATCCGGTGCCCTTCAGCGATTAGCTGAAGCAGCTGACCGAGCTGGATAGGGTGGCCGAACTGGCCATGAAGGATGTTATAGTCTGACTTTGGCCAGCCGAACCCATACCCGACAGTTACTTCGGGCTTGTGAAGTGGCTCGTCAGCGCCTGCCCCTGGCTTGATGTCATAAAGCAGTCGACCTGTATCGAAGGTGCCCGGATGGCCTTCGCCCGTGTCAAGGTGTAGTGGGCGAAGATGAACGCTGTCAAGCTGGCAACCGAGGGACCGCCCGCGGGAAAAGAGCACCGCACGCCGGAGCGGTATTTTGATTAAGTCTTGGAGGGTGCCCGCATTGTAGAGGGCCAGTGTTCGAAGGACACTATTTTCGAATGAATGTACCTGTAATGCCCGTACTTTGTATTATAAAACAAGGCTTATGCATAATGTGTTGCTTGTTTTACTTTGAAATCCTTTCCTCCTGTGCGGCCATTTACGGTATGTGAGAGTTGTCCAGTCGTCGGCTTCAGCCCCCACGTAGGTAGTACGGGGGTGTTCGGAATGGCACCTAGACACACTTGACCCAACCAGCATGGTCCTTGAAGGAGGTGTCAGTGTGGCAAACCAGACAATCATACTATGTGGCTTTATCGCTCTCACTTAGCCATAGGAGTTTGACAATGAGGTTTATATGCGCAGCCCCTCGTGTTGCTCAATTATCCGAACTTGGATGCTGTAGACGCCTGACCGGGCATAGACCGGTCCTTCACATAATGCGCGCAAAATCGCAAGAGATTTGTAGTTAGTCACCAAATAGCTGACCAGCTCTCGCCGCACCATGACAGTCAGTTTTTGGCTTTCTCTACTGAGGTGTTTATCCGGATGAGCCGAAAACGCAATCGCAGTAGTTATCCCTTTACTGTCTTAGCCGAAAAAGTGGAACGCAAGGCAATAACCACAAGAGCTGGGCAACCCAACTATTGACCAAAGACATGATTCGGAGCCGATGCATATAATGCTATATTCATGACGTCGAATTTGCACTGCAAAAGTGTTCCAGACTTATTTTATTTTTAAGACATGTACGTGGCCGAATGGAGCCCCTGGTGATTTAGGTCGTACCAAGGTGTACATGGCAATCAGACAAGAAAAAAAGAAGGAATATAGATTAGGATATAAGCTAGTACCGAGTACGTTGGGCGAAAGACTGTTTCCATTATAGTCTGATTGATCGTCAAAACGTATTTTTACAAATGATGTGACAAGCATCTAGGCTATTTTACATGCCGAATACCAGGGAAAGCTGTGTACGGGTCCTAAAAAGGAAGAGGCGATCTTTAAAGATCCTTTAGATACTCTGCCGCACGTCTGCGCATCATTGCTCCTTGGTGTGTGATCCTTCAAGAGGATCAACGATCGGTTTTTCATAAAGGGACTGGAAACGGTGCCCTTGGTACCATCAAAAGTTGACGTGGGTTTAAGGAACCTGAAAAAGAAAAAATAAGGAAAAGAGAAATGATATGGGGGTCCACATAGGGTCGAGCCGTATTGTGGATTTTATTTTTAATATCCCTCCGTCTTTGCCCATGGTATCTTCAGTGCGTAGTTATGTACACGTGGTACATATGCCGCGATGCGGTTGAACTAAGACGGAGGCCGAAATGCTAATCGAGCTCCTGACGGTCTTGATCATCGCTCTACAGGGTGGTCCAAACGCGTTTAATAGTGTCCGGGGGCTTGACTGCCGATGTAGTATTTGGCTTGATAAGGCCATTCTGGACTTCTGCTGCAAGGGCCATGGTGTGCTCCTCAGTACGGAGGGAGCGCTCCGTGTTTCCATTGACTGTTATGACACCGCGGGGTCCGAGCATCTTGAGTTTGAGGTAGGCATAGTGCGGGATCGCATTGAAGCGAGCAAACACGGTTCGTCCGAGCAATGCATGATAGCCACTGCGGAAGGGGACGATGTCGAAGATCAAGTTTTTGCTTCAGAAGTTGTCTGGTGAGCCGAAGACGACTTCCAATGTGATTGAGCCCGTGCAATGGGCCTCTACTCCAGGTATTACTCCTTTAAAGGTAGTTTTGGTGGGTTTAATTCTTGACGAATCAATACCCATTTTACGGACTGTGTCCTGATAGAGCAAGTTAAGACTGCTACCGCCGTCCATGAGGACTCGCGTACCGTGAAATCCATCGATAATTGGGTCGAGGACCAATGCGGCCGAGCCTCTGTGACGGATACTAGTCGGATGGTCTCTGCGATGGAAAGTGATCGGGCAGGCTGACCAAGGGTTGAATTTTGGGGCGACTGGCTCTATCGCGTAGACGTCCCTCAGAGCGCGCTTGCGCTCCCGTTTGGGGATATGAGTAGCGTATATCATATTCACCGTTTTGACTTCGGGGGGAAATTTCTTTTGTCCAACTATATTCGGCGGATGAGGTTCGTCGTCGTCGTCGTCCTCGCTAGGCGACCCCTTCTCCTTATGTTCGATATTCAGCTTACCGGCCTGTTTGAAGACCCAGCAGCTTTTGTGGGTATGGTTGGCAGGCTTGTCTAGGATGCCATGAATCTGGCAAGGTCGATCGAGTATTCGGTCTAAGTTAGATGAACCGCCTTTATTCTTTTTGAATGGCCTCTTCCGTTGACCGGATTTAGAGCCACTGAATCCGGTGTTGACTGTTGTGTCTTTGATATTATCATTGTTGCTTCGATGCTTGTGTTTGTTGTGTCGGGGCCTGCCGTTGCCGTTTCTAGTTTTGGAGGTACCTGCGTCGCTGGTACCATTGTTGTTGCGGGCTAACCAACTATCCTCTCCCGCGCAAAAGCGGGTCATGAGTGCTGTAAGGGCTGCCGTGGACTTTGGCTTCTCTTGGCCGAGGTGCCGGGCGAGCCATTCGTCCCGGATACTGTGTTTAAAGGCCGCTAGGGCTTCGGCGTATGGACAGTCGACAATTTGGTTCTTTTTAGTTAAGAACCTTGTCCATAGTTTCCGGGCTGACTCTCTGGGTTGCTGAACTATGTGACTGAGGTCATCGGCGTCTGGGGGCGTATATAGGTACCCTGGAAGTTGTCTCTGAAGGCATCTTCCAGATCTTCCCAGGTGCAAATAGAATTCTTTGGGAGGCTGTTTAACCAGTGCCAAGCTGGTCCCTTTAATTTGAGCAGGAGGTACTTGATGGCATGTAGATCGTCACCGCGAGCCATGTGAATATGGAGAAGATAATCTTCTATCCAGACTGCAGGATCTGTCATGCAGTCATATGATTCGATGTTAATGGGTTTAAACCCTTTTGGGAACTGATGTTCCATTACATCATCGGTGAAGCATAGGGGGTGTGCGGCGCCTTTGTACCGGGCGACGTCGCGGCGTAGTTTGGACGGAGGCCGTATGCGGTTTTCGGCCCGTGTGAGGTTGTGTCTGTCACACCAAGTATGATGGCCATCCTCGCGCGTTGGAGCGCGCCCCCTAGATCCGTAGATTGATATGGTCTTACCGGCTCTATTGTCCAGGTCCTGTCATAGGTCATAGGTGTATCCTGGGGCCGCTATTTGTCTGCCTCTACGGTGAGGTGGTGCGGGATGGTGTTCGGCTTGAGCTGCCGCTCTGTCCCAGCCACGCGGCGGTCCTGTCATAGCGCATTGGCGGTATGGGCTCCGGGGCCTCGTTGTTAAATTTTGGCAGTAGCTTGCGCTTCGGGTAGCTCTTTGGGGGTGTGAGGCCGTATTCCTCGGCTGCCAAGACGTTAGTCCATCTATCGTTGAGCAAATCCTGATTAGCTTGAAGCTGTTGCTGCCTCTTTTTCAGGCTTCTCGCATTGGCGATTAGCCGGTGCTTAAAGCGCTCTTGTTCGAGGGGTTCCTCTGGCACGATGAAGTCTTCGTTGCCGAGGCTCATATCCTCTTCGGAGATCGGTAGGTAATTACTATCCTCCGAGTCCTCGTTCCGGATAGGATAGTAGGGGTTTACTTGCCCATCCTCCCAATCATCCTGTTCGGAAGTTGGCTCTACTGGGGCTTCAGGGTCTTTGGCGTTCTCTGGAGTGTTATTCTCTTCGGTGCTGGTATTGCTGTCTTTTTGGCGACGCGATTTTGAGCGGTGTCGCTGGCATCGATGTTTTGGAGGTGCTTCGGCAGGCTTGTCCTCAACCGGATTCTCCTTGCCGTCGTCGCCATCCTCTTTGGGTGTGTTGATACGTCTCCAACGTATCTATAATTTTTGATTGTTCCATGCTATTATATTATCTGTTTTGGATGTTAATGGGCTTTATTTTACACTTTCATATTATTTTGGGACTAACCTACTAACCCAAGGCCCAGTGCAAATTGCTGTTTTTTTGCCTATTTTAGTGTTTCGCAGAAAAGGAATATCAAACGGAATCCAAACGGAATGAAACCTTCGGGAGAGTTATCTTTGGAACAAACGTGATCCAGAGGACTTGGAGTATACGTCAAGCAACCAACAAGGTGGCCATGAGGCAGGGGGCGCGCCCTCCCCCTCGTGGGCCCCTTGTGGCTCCACCGACCTACTTCTTCCTCCTATATATATTCATATACCCCGAAAACATCCAGGAGCACCACGAAACCCTATTTCCACCGCTGCAACCTTCTGTACCCAAGAGATCCCATCTTGGGGCCTTTTCCGGAGCTCCGCCGGAGGGGGCATCGATCACGGAGGGCCTCTACATCAACTCCATGGCCCCTCCGATGATGTGTGAGTAGTTTACTTCAGACCTTCGGGTCCATAGCTATTAGCTAGATGGCTTCTTCTCTCTCTTTGAATCTCAATACAAAGTTCTCCTCGATCTTCTTGGAGATATGTTCGATGTAACTCTTTTTGTGATGTGTTTGTCGAGATCCGATGAAATGTGGGTTTATGATCATGTCTATCTATGAACAATATTTGATTCTTCTCTGAAATCATTTATGTATGATTGGTTATCTTTGCAAGTCTCTTCGAATTATCAGTTTGGTTTGGCCTACTAGATTGATCTTTCTTGCAATGGGAGAAGTGTTTAGCTTTGGGTTCAATCTTGCAGTGCCGATCCCAGTGACAGAAAGGGAAACGACACGTATTGTATTGTTGCCATCGAGGATAAAAAGATGGGGTTTATATGATATTGCTTGAGTTTATCCCTCTACATCATGTCATCTTACCTAATGCGTTACTCTATTCTTATGAACTTAATACTCTAGATGCATGCTGGACAGCGGTCGATGTGTGGAGTAATAGTAGTAGATGCAGGTAGGAGTTAGTCTACTCGTCATGGACGTGATGCCTATATACATGATCATGCCTAGATATTCTCATAATTATTCGCTTTTCTATCAATTGCTCGACAGTAATTTTTCCACCCACCGTAATACTTATGCTATCTTGAGAGAAGCCACTGGTGAAACCTATGGCCCCCGGGTCTATTCTCCATTATATTAATCCCCCGTCAACAAGTTATTTCTAGCACAATTTATTTTGCAATCTTTACTTTCAATCTATATCATAAAAATACCAAAAATATTTATCTTATCATTATTATCTCTACCAGATCTCACTCTCGTAAGTGACTGTGAAGGGATTGACAACCCCTTTATCGCGTTGGTTGTGAGGTTCTTATTTGTTTGTGTAGGTACGAGGGAGTTGCGTGCAGTCTCCTACTAGATTGATACCTTGGTTCTCAAAAACTGAGGGAAATACTTACGCTACTTTACTGCATCACCCTTTCCTCTTCAAGGGAAAACCAACGCAGTGCTCAAGAGGTAGCATGTGTCCACCATGTACACGTCATATGTGGAGGTGGTCGTCCACCGTTCGGTAAACGAGGGTTTTGGCCTTGTCCGTCTTCGGCATCGTCGACCATACCGTCGATGTCTTCGGAGGCGTAATCCAACATGTCGGTTAAATCTTCGACAGTGGCTATGAAGTGGGTGGTGGTGGGACACAAAATTCCCCGCTCTCATCCCCTAGTCTGGGCTGGGCGTAGTTTGGAAGCGATCCTTCCGTAATGGCGAGTGATCGCATTAAGTCCAAGGCCTTGTTTTAAGGTGAGGGTTGGACACAGAAACGAGAGTCCATAGGGTTGTATGGATTCGGAGTCTCCTGGCGGCGCCCGCTTGACACGCACCTCGAGAGTTTGGACCTAGAGTCCGGCGGAGTGTCTGGTGCTTCTCCGGCAACAATCTCCATAAGTGCAGAGAGTCCGGAGGGCTCTAAACTCCCGTCTTCGGACCTGTCGGCCTGCTCTGGATCTAAGGCCAAAGCGGTAATTGGGGTCGCGAACCCTTCGAAGATCGAATCTCCTTGGATATCAGCGACATAGGTTAAGTTCCCGAAACCGATCTGATGACCAGGGGCGTAGCCGTCGATCTGCTCGAGGTGGCTAATCGAGTTGGCACGCAACGCGAAGCCACCGAATACGAAAATTTGGCCCGGGCGAAAATCTCCCCCAAAGCAGCATCATTGTTGATTGAAAGAGCCATCGAATCCTTTGTCGATAGCACAGAGGAACTCTTAATGAAAGCACCAATGTCAGTGTCAAAACCGGCAGATCTCGGGTAGGGGGTCCCGAACTGTGCGTCTTAAGGATCGAAGGTAATAGGAGCCAGGGGACACGATGTTTACCCAGGTTCGGGCCCTCTTGATGGAGGTAAAACCCTACGTCCTGCTTGATTGACTTTGATGAGTATAGGGGTTACAAGAGTTGATCTACCACGAGATCGTAATGGCAAAACCCTAGATGTTTATCCTGTATGATTATGACTGCCTCTACGGACTAAACCCTCCAGTTTATATAGATACCAAGGGGGCTAGGGTATGTACATAGTTAGTTTACAAAGAAAGGAATCTTCATATCCGAACTCCAAGCTTGCCTTCCACGCCAAGGAGAGTCCCATCCGGACACGGGGGGAAGCCTTCTATCACGACCCACCAGTCCGGCCCACGTCACATAGCCCGGACGCCCGGGGACCCCCTAATCCAGGACTCCCACAGTCATCAAGACCCTTTTCTTGGTCGTTGCCTAGGAGTGAAGCACTCTTGGTAAGTGGAAATCGGTAAGGAAAAATTTATATTACATACTGAATTTATTGTCACTAGTTACTATCGAAAACCATCCTTTGAGGGGTTTGTTCGGGGTATCTTCACCTTGACCGGAAATACAAAGAGTTGCCCCTCAACCGACTGTACCTACTGAAAATATTGGTTATGAAACTCCTTCGGGTATGTGATGACCAACAAAGTATAGGGGATCAATCATAGTCCTTTCGATAAGTAAGAGTGTCGAACCCAACGAGGAGAAGAAGGAAATGAAAAATGGTTTTCAACAAGGTAATATCTGCAAGTACTGAAATTGTAAGTAACAAGTAGTTTGATAGCAAGATAATTTGTAACGAGCAAGTAACGGTAACGGTAAATAAAGTGCACCAAGGTATCCCAATCCTTTTGTGGCAAATGACAGGCCAAAATAGTCTCTTATAATAAGCAAAGTGTTCTTGAGGGTGCACGGGAATTTCATCTAGTCACTTTCATCATGTTGGTTTGATTCACGTTCGCTACTTTGATAGTTTGATATGTGGGTGGACCGGTGCTTGGGTGATGTTCTTACTTGAACAAACCTCCCACTTATGATTAACCCCCTCGCAAGCATCCGCAACTACGAGAAAAGTATTAAGATAAAATCTAACCATATCATTAAACATATGGATCCAAATTAGTCCCTTACAAAGTAGCGCATAAACTAGGATTTAAGCTTCTGTCACTCTAGCACCCATCATCTAATAACTACTCCACAATGCATTCCCTTAGGCCCAATGATGGTGAAGTATCATGTAGTGGACGTTAACATGACACCACTAAGGGAATCACAACATACATATCATCAAAATATCGAACACATATCAAATTCACATGATTACTTGCAATGTGACTTCTCCCGTGACCTCAAGAACAAAAGTAACTACTCACAAATGATATTGATGCTCAAGATCAGAGGGGTATTAAATAGCATAATGGATCTGAACATATAATCTTCCACCAAATAAACCATATAGTAATCAACTACAAGATGTAATCAACAGTACTAGTCACCCACGGGTACCAATCTAAGGTTCCGGTACAAAGATTGAACACAAGAGATGAACTACGATTTGAGATGAGATGGTGTTGTTGAAGATGTTGATGAAGATTGGCCTCCCAAAGATGAGAGGGTTGTTGGTGATGACGATGGCCTCGATTACCCCCTCTGGGAGGGAAGTTCCCCCGGCGAAATCAGTCCACCGGAGGGCAAAAGTGTTGGGGAACGTAGCATGCAATTTCAAAAAATTTCCTACGAACACACAAGATCTATCTAGGAGATGCATAGCAACGAGAAGGGGAGAGTGTGTCAACGTACCCTCGTAGACCGAAAGCGGAAGCGTTAGTATAACGCTGTTCAGCTTGATGACGTCCCTCGAACTCTTGATCCAGCAAAGTGTCAAGGGAGAGTTTCGTTAGCACAACAGCATGGTAACGGTGATGGTGAAGTGATCCGCGCAGGGCTTCGCCTAAGCACTACGACAATATGTCCGGAGGAGTAAACGGTGGAGGGGGGCACCACACACGGCTGAGAACGGTTGATGTGTCTTAGAGGTGCCCCCCGCCCCGTATATAGGAGAGAGGAGTAGGCCAGCCTAGGGGCGCGCTAAGTGGGGGGAGTCCCACTTGGACTCCTAGTCCAATTCGGCCCCCTTTCCTTTTACCGGAAGGGGAAAGGGGGAAGCAGAGGGAGAGGGAGAAGGAAAGGGGGGTCGCGCCCCTTCCCTAGTCCAATTTGGACTCCTCCCTTGGGGGGGGTGGCACCCTTGTGGACTGGCTTGCCTCCCTCCTATGGCCCATGTGGCCCATATCTTCCGTCGGGGGGTTCCGGTACCCCCCCCGGTACTCCGATACGTGCCCGATACTTTCCAAAACACTTCCGGTGTCCGAATACTATCGTCCGATATATAAATCTTTACCTCTCGACCATTTCGAGACTCCTCGTCATGTCCGTGATCTCATCTGAGACTCCGAACAATCTTTGGTCACCAAAATACATAACTTGCGGAGCTGTCAGGCCTCCGCGGTAGCACAGCCGGCCAAGAGAGGCAGGAGCAGGTGGCACGACCGGCGCTGCTTTGGGCGGCTGGAGCAAGAATACCAGAGGTTGAAGAAGCACTACGGCCGTTGTACGGTCACTGGAGCTAGAATCGTTCATATTGACTAAGTTGACAAAGCCCTCCATCCCCGTCAACTTAGTAGGCCCACAAGTCAGCCTTCCACTATGCCGGGTCCCAGCTAGCAGGGGGAGTATTCATTTTTTTGTGCGTAATAAGGAGGCACTTCCCTGCGTGTGAAGATATAGCTGGTGGGTTCGACTTGTCAGGGGAGGAACGTTTTTTCACGAAATACAGAGGCCCTTCTGGTGGGTCCCAGACGTTAGGTGGCGGAATCATTATTTTGCGCGTAATAAGGAGGCATTTCCTTGTGTGCGGCCGTGGATCCAGCTGTTAGCCTCTCCACGTATAGTCCACGTCCGATGGATGTCGTTCGTTGACCACGCTGCACCGAGAAAAGGAGCTGAGAACCCCGTAGCTGATAACTTTTCTAGGCTAGAAAAATATTCTTGATGACCCACAACCTATTAATGATGATTGTGTAGAAGCCTTTGAAACACTTTAAGAAAGCCTTAATTTTTGCACCTATTGTTCAACCACTTGATTGGAACTTGCCTTTTGAAATTGTGTGTGATGCAAGTGATTATGATGTTGGTGTTGTTCTAGGACAAAGAGTTGATAAGAAATTAAATGTTATTCATTATGCTAGTAAAACTCTAGATGGTGCCCAAAGAAATTATGCTACTACTGAAAAAGAATTTTGAGCAGTGGTGTTTGCTTGCGATAAATTCAGATCTTATATTGTTGATTCTATGGTGACTATTCACACTGATCATGCTGCTATAAAATATCTTATGGAAAAGAAAGATGCTAAACCTAGACTCATTAGGTGGGTTCTCTTGCTACAAGAATTTGACTTACATATCACTCATAGAAAAGGAGCTGAGAACCCCGTAGCTGATAACTTGTCTAGGCTAGAAAATATTCTTGATGACCCACAACCTATTAATGATAGTTTTCCTGATGAGCAATTAGCTGCAATAAATGTTTCTCATAACACTCCTTGGTATGCTGACTATGCTAATTATATCATTGCTAAATATATACCACCTAGCTTCACATAACAACAAAAGAAAAAGTTCTTTTACAATTTAAGACTCTACTTTTGGGATGACCCACATCTTTATAAAGAAGGAATAGACGGTATTATTATACATTGCGGAGCGGTGAGGCCTCCGCGGTAGCACAGCCGGCCACGGGAGGCAGGAGCAGGCGGCATGACCGGCGCTGCTCTGGTCTTCTTGCTCCAGCCGCCCAAAGATGCGCTGGTCGTGCCGCCTGCTCCTGCCTCCCATGGCCGGCTGTGCTACCATGGAGCCCTCGCTGCCCCCTACTACTCCCTGAATTTTCCAGTGCTCCACTAAAGAAGTGCCTCAACTGGCGTCCCCGAAGTCCCAAAGAATAGGACAGTGTGGAGATTCAAAGGTTGGTCAGCAAAGTCAGGCTGTTGGCCCATTTCGAAATCTCAATAGTAGAAGTCATGGCGATCACAATAAAAAGGTGTGTGCAGCCTCTTCAATCCAGAGTAACTCCTTTATGGTGTTACAACGGAGAAGACGATGCATCCCGTTACATACAGCAGGGTCCGAATACCCCAGCCGAACTGGCTTCGATTTTGGCCGATCTGTACAAGGGCGAAAAAGAAGACTTCCTCCAGTTAAACTGTCGGGAGGCCTATTCCATGTACACCCCTATCGAATGGGTAAGACTTTGATTTGTGTGCTTATTTTACTGCATTACAGACACTAATCGAATGTACTTTTTGTTACCACCAACTAGTCATGGAAGAGGATGATCGAGGACGTCCACTGTCCTACTCCCCAGCCGAAGGATCATAATCGCGACAAAGATCCTGGCTTTTGCGAGGATCCGGACATATATATATATAGTGTTACTATTCATCAACCAGGGTGCAGAATAAGTTATTCTTCACCCGAGGTAATCTTACGATCATTTCATAATTAAATTACATTTCAAATTCAAATAGTTACATTCCTATTGATACACTACGCAAAATTTGACATAAGAAAATAAAAATATAGGTCATAAGACAAGAAAATTTGCAGTTTATGTGTATTTTAGACTATGTTTTTATGTTTGTAATTTTACATAACATAAAATATTTTTTACGGCGATTATATATTTTCTTACGGTCCCTTTTTGCGTCGGAAATAAGACAAAACTTACGGAACGTAAATTTACGGTGCATTGATGGTAAAATAGAGGGGGTGAAGAATAACTATGCCTCACCCAGGGTGACGAATAGCGCGACCCTATATATATATATATATATTGTTGGAAATATGCCCTAGAGGCAATAATAAAAGGATTATTATTATATTTCCTTGTTCATGATAATTGTATTTTATTCATGCTATAATTGTGTTATCCGGAAATCGTAATACATGTGTGAATACATAGACACCAACATGTCCCTAGTAAGCCTCTAGTTGACTAGCTCGTTGATCAACAGATAGTCATGGTTTCCGAACTATGGACATTGGATGTCATTGATAACAAGATCACATCATTAGGAGAATGATGTGATGGACAAGACCCAATCCTAAACATAGCACAAGATCGTATAGTTCGTTTGCTAGAGTTTTCCACTATCAAGTATCTTTTCCATAGACCATGAGATCGTGTAACTCCCGGATAACGTAGGAGTGCTTTGGGTGTACCAAACGTCACAACGTAACTAGGTGACTATAAAGGTATACTACGGGTATCTCCGAAAGTGTCTGTTGGGTTGACACGGATCAAGACTGGGATTTGTCACTCCGTATGACGGAGAGGTATCTCTTGGGCCCACTCGGTAATGCATCATCACAATGAGCTCAAAGTGACCAAGTGTCTGGTCACGGGATCATGCATTATGGTACGAGTAAAGTGACTTGCCGGTAACGAGATTGAACGAGGTATTGGGATACCGACGATCGAATCTCGGGCAAGTAACATACCGATTGACAAAGGGAATTGTATACGGGGTTGCTTGAATCCTCGACATCATGGTTCATCCGATGAGATCATCGAGGAGCATGTGGGAGCCAACATGGGTATCCAGACCCTGCTGTTGGTTATTGACCGGAGAGCCATCTCGGTCATGTCTACATGTCTCCCGAACCCGTAGGGTCTACACACTTAAGGTTCGGTGACGCTAGGGTTGTAGGGATATGTATATGCAGTAACCTGAAAGTTGTTCGGAGTCCCGGATGAGATCCCGGATGTCACGAGGAGTTCCGGAATGGTCCGGAGGTAAAGAATTATATATAGGAAGTGCTATTTCGGCCATCGGGACAAGTTTCGGGGTCACCGGTATTATACCGGGACCACCGGAAGGGTCCCGGGGGTCCATCGGGTGGGGCCACCTATCCCGGAGGGCCCCATGGCTGAAGTGGGAAGGGATACAGCCCAAAGTGGGTTGGGGCGCCACCCCCTAGGGCCCATGCGCCTAGGGTGGGGAAACCCTAAAGGGGGGCGCCCCTTGCTTGGGGGGCAAGTCCCCCACCCCTTGGCCGCCGCCCCCCTAGGAGATTGCATCTCCTAGGGCCGGCGCCCCCCCTAGGCCCCCTATATATAGTGGGAGGATGGAGGACCTCTCACCTACGCCTTTGGTGCCTCCCTCTCCCTCTCCAACACCTCCTCCTCCATAGAGCTTGGTGAAGCCCTGCCGGAGTACTGCAGCTCCACCATCACCATGCCGTCGTGCTGCTGCTGGAGCCATCTTCCTCAACCTCTCCTTTCCCCTTGCTGGATCAAGAAGGAGGAGATGTCACGCTGACCATACGTGTGTTGAACGCGGAGGTGCCGTCCGTTCGGCGCTAGGATCTCCGGTGATTTGGATCACGTCGAGTACGACTTCCTCATCCCCGTTCTTTGAACGCTTCCGCGCGTGATCTACAAAGGTATGTAGATGCAATCCGATCACTCATTGCTAGATGAACTCCTAGATGGATCTTGGTGAAATCGTAGGAAATTTTTTGTTTTCTGCAACGTTCCCCAACATATATATATATATATGGAGAGAGAGAGAGAGAATTTGACGATGGGGTATTCTATCAGGCGAGCCTTGATGGTTCAGAAGTGGCCATCATCGCCGACTACCCTCGCCTTTACCCATTATGCATTATGAGTATCCAGAGGCTTCTTAAGAAGAGGTCCCCATCTGTACCCTTATCCATTGTACTAATCTGGATCTTCAACAGGATCGGTGCTCCAGGGACTGTGTCTCCTCGAGGGAGGCCCCCACACAAGGCCATCATTCAAAATGGAAAGGGACCGGGAATACCGTGGAGACTTCATAGTCTTCCAAGAGGTATGTGTACTTAGTACATGCCTAGGCATGGGTCTGGATCGTTAAGAGTCTCCCCTTTTTTATTTTTAGGAGGAGTAAGCGGCAAACAGTGGGAAAACGCCCAATTAGCCAAATGCCCACTAATCTGGTGCCCAACTCGCCTGCTAGGACGCAAGCAAATGTCGCACCCGTTTTGCCTCCTCAAGAGGATTCAGATGACGTGTCGGTCACGAATTCTGAAGTGGAGAGCGTGATGAATCATTGTCGCTTGAAGAAAGCTATGCGTGCTCCGGCCTTGTCCGAACAAGAATTCACCACACTGAGTTCGACAGATGCTTATATCCGAGCCGCTCGAGACAGCCTTGCCGGAGTTATACAGTTGTTCTTAACGAAAATACATGTAAAGCTTGACACAATTTTGCATGTTCGTATGCCAGTAGCCCCCGAGACTTGAAGCAGTTGACCCAACTGATTTAAGGGTCGTTATATCATTAGGTACTCATGAAGAAAAATAACACATTGTCCAAGGAGCTTGAAGAATGTTGGACCAAGCTAACTGTTGTCACCGCCGAACTGGAAAATTTGAAGAATTCCAAGAAGGCACCTAATGGTAAGCACAACAATGTCCGGAAAATACGATTCTGCGCCAACAATGAATTTTTTAAAATATGCATTGTTTTGTTTTCAGCAGCAAGATCGACAGAGATGTTGGAGGAGAGGCTAAAGGCTGCTCGGGCGGACAAACAACATGCCGAAGGGCAAGAAGCCGCTGGTCAACCTATATTAACATAGACCATTGATGAGAAGAACAAATTACAGGATGCAAACATTAAGCAAGCCGAAGAGCTAAAGGACGTACGAGCCCAACTGTCGAATGCCTTGAAAGAGAACAGAAAACTGAAAGGCGGCATATTCAGTATGTCCTTTATCTTGACTTTCATATGGTCCCCTAATGGATAGTTTTATGAAATTGTTCATGTAGGTTTTTTAACCGGGCGGCCCGAGGGAGAAGTGTTCGAATTTCAAGGCGACTTGCTGCAAGAGCTATCCCAAGTGCACGAGCGAGCTCGGAAAACTATGAGGAACATGGTTAAGGCTTTGTGGCCATCTGATTCTTCTCCAGAAATTATGGAGGAGCTCGTAAATTTATTCAAGGGAGCTCGATGCCGCTCTGAACTATGGAAGGCATCAGCATGTCGAGGAGGTCCATGAGAAGCCTGGGCCATGGTGAAAATGCGGTATACCGGACTTGATCTGAATCATATGGCCCAGATCGGACCTCGGGGACCAAACAGACAAGAAATTCCGGTTAGCTTGGTGTACGACCAAGTAAAGACTGTTGGGGAACACAGTAATTTCAAAAA
Source organism: Triticum urartu (assembly GCF_056163025.1). Taxonomy (NCBI): domain Eukaryota; kingdom Viridiplantae; phylum Streptophyta; class Magnoliopsida; order Poales; family Poaceae; genus Triticum; species Triticum urartu. Next base: position 441,977,023 of record NC_141879.1, on the reverse strand, counting down.
AATTCCTACGCACACGCAAGATCATGGTGATGCATATCAATGAGAGGGAAGAGTGTTGTCCACGTACCCTCGTAGACCGTAAGCAGAAGCGTTGTGACAACGCAGTTGATGTAGTCGTACGTCTTCACGATCGACCGATCTAGCACCAAAGGTACGGCACCTCCACGATCTTCACACGTTTGGCTCAGTGACGTCCCACAAACTCATGATCCAGTAGAGTGTTGAGGGAGAGCTTCGTCAGCACGACGGCATGATGACGGTGATGATGATGCTACTAGAACAGGGCTTCGCCTAAGCACCGCTACGATATGACCGAGGTGGATTATGGTGGAGGGGGGCACCGCACACGGCTAAGAGATCAATGATCAACTTGTGTGTCTATGGGGTGCCCCCTCCCCCGTATATAAAGGAGTGGAGGAGGGGGAGGGGGCGGCCTCCTAGGCGCGCCCCAAGGGGAGTCGTACTCCCACCGGGAGTAGGATTCCCCCTTCCCTAGTTGGATTAGGAGAGAAGGAACGGGGAGGAAGGAGGAAGGAAAGGGGGGCGCCCCCCTCCCAATTCAGATTGGGCTTGGGGGGGCGCCCCCTCCTTTGCTCCCTTCTCCTCTCTCCCACTATGGCCCATATACCTCCCGGGGGGTTCCGGTAACCTCCTGGTACATCGGTAAATGCCCGATCTCACTCGGAACCATTCCTATGTCCAAATATAGTCGTCCAATATATCGATATTTATGTCTTGACCATTTAGAGACTCCTTGTAATGTCCGTGATCAAATCCGGGAATCCGAACTAACTTTGGTACATCAAAACACATAAACTCATAATACGATCGTCACCGAGCGTTAAGCATGCGGACCCTACGGGTTCGAGAACTATGTAGACATGACCGAGACACGTCTGCGGTCAATAACCAATAGCGAAACCTCGATGCTCATATTGGTTCCTACATATTCTACGAAGATATTTATCGGTCAAACCGCATAACAATATACGTTGTTCCCTTTGTCATCAGTATGTTACTTGCCCGAGATTTGATCGTCGGTATCTCAATACCTAGTTCAATATTGTTACTGTCAAGTCTCTTTACTCGTTTCGTAATGCTACATCCCATAACTAACTCATTAGCTACATTGCTTTCAAGGCTTATAGTGATGTACATTACCGAGAGGGCCCAGAGATACCTCTCCGACAATCGGAGTGACAAATCCTAATCTTGATCTATGCCAACTCAACAAACACCATCGGAGACACCTATAGAGCACCTTTATAATCACCCAGTTGCGTTGTGACATTTGGTAGCACACAAAGTGTTCCTCTGGTTTTCGGGAGTTGCATGATCTCATAGTCATAGGAACATGTATAAGTTATGGAGAAAGTAATAGCAACAAACTAAACGATCATCGTGCTAATCTAACGGATGGGTCAAGTCAATCACATCATTCTCTAATGATGTGATCCCGTTAATCAAATGACAACTCATGTCTATGGTTAGGAAACATAACCATCATTGATTCAACGAGCTAGTCAAGTAGAGGCAAACTAGTGACACTCTATTTGTCTATGTATTCACACATGTACTAAGTTTCCGGTTAATACAATTCTATCATGAATAATAAACATTTACCATGATATAAGGAAATATAAATAACAACTTTATTATCGGCTCTAGGGCATATTTCCTTCAGTCTCGCACTTGCACTAGAGTCAATAATCTAGATTACATTATAATGATTCTAACACCCATGGAGTCTTGGTGCTGATCAAGTTTTGCTTGTGAGAGAGGCTTAGTCAACGGGTCTACAACATTCAGATCCGCATGTATTTTCCAAATCTCTATGTCTCCCTCCTTGACTTGATCGCGGATGGAATTGAAGCATCTCTTGATGTGCTTGGTTCTCTTGTGAAATGTGGATTCCTTTGCCAAGGCAATTGCTCCCAGTATTTTCACAAAAGATTTTCATTGGACCCGATGCACTAGGTATGATACCTAGATCGGATATGAACTCCTTCATCCAGACTCTATCATTTGCTACTTCCAAAGCAGCTATGTATTCCGCTTCACACGTTGATCCCGCCACGACGCTCTGCTTGGAACTGCACCAACTGGCAGCTCCACCATTTAATAAAAACACGTATTCGGTTTGTGACTTAGAGTCATCCGGATCAGTGTCAAAGCTTGCATCGACGTAACCGTTTACGATGAGCTCTTTGTCACCTCCATATACGAGAAACATATCCTTAGTCCTTTTCAGGTATTTTAGGATATTATTGAACAATGTCCAGTGATCCACTCCTGGATTACTTTGGTACCTCCCTGCTAAACTGATAGCAAGGCACACATCAGGCCTGGTACACAGCATTGCATACATGATAGAGCCTATGGCTGAAGCATAGGCAACACCTTTCATTTTCTCTCTATCTTCTGCTGCGGTCGGGCATTGAGTCTAACTCAACTTCACACCTTGTAATACAGGTAAGAACCCTTTCTTTGCCTGATCCATTTTGAACTTCTTCAAAACTTTATCAAGGTATGTGCTTTGTGAAAGTCCAATTAAGCGTCTTGATCTATCTCTATACATCTTGATGCCCAATATATAAGCAGCTTCACCGAGGTCTTTCATTGAAAAATTCTTATTCAAGTGTCCTTTTATGCTATTCAAAAATTCAGTATCATTTTCGATCAGCAATATGTCATCCACATATAATATCAGAAATGCTACAGAGCTCCCACTCACTTTCTTGTAAATACAGGCTTCTCCAAAAGTCTGTATAAAACCATATGCTTTGATCACACTATCAAAGTGTATATTCCAACTCCGAGAGGCTTGCACCAGTCCATAAATGGATCGCAGGAGCTTGCACACTTTGTTAGCACCTTTTGGATCGACAAAACCTTCTAGTTGCATCATATACAACTCTTCTTTAAGATACCCATTAAGGAATACAGTTTTGACATCCATTTGCCAAATTTCATAATCATAAAATGCGGCAATTTCTAACATGATTCGGACGGACTTAAGCATCGCTACGGGTGAGAAGGTCTCATCGTAGTCAACTCCTTGAATTTGTCGAAAACCTTTCGCAACAAGTCGAGCTTTGTACATAGTAACATTACCGTCAGCGTCAGTCTTCTTCTTGAAGATCCATTTATTCTCTATGGCCTGTCGATCATCAAGCAAGTCAACCAAAGTCCATACTTTGTTCTCATACATGGATCCCATCTCAGATTTCATGGCCTCAAGCCATTTTGCGGAATCTGGGCTCATCATCGCTTCCTCATAGTTCGTAGGTTCGTGATGGTCAAGTAACATGACTTCCAGAATAGGATTACCGTACCACTCTGGTGCGGATCTTACTCTGGTTAACCTATGAGGTTCGGTAGTAACTTGATCAGCAGTTTCATGATCATCATCATTAGCTTCCTCACTTACTGGTGTGGGAATCACCGGAACTGATTTCAGTGATAAACTACTTTCCAATAAGGGAGAAGCACTACAAAAAAAGGCACATCCGTGACATTTTGGGCCGAACAATTTTTTTCTGTCGTACTTATGACACTTCTATGACGATAATTGTGACAAAACCCGGTATCATCATAGATGTGGTGGGCTCCTACTTCTATGAAAAAAAATCATGACAGAAAATGGGCTTTTCGTCCTGGGCGGGCCGGAGATGCAGCTGCATGACATTTTTTGGGTCGTCCATGATGGAAAAAACTGTGGTTGAAGCGAGGGCGAGGAAAATATCGGGGTGTTCCCGGTTACGGTGGGTGGTCGCGGCCGAGCGATGCATGGAGGTTTGCGCGTTTCTCTTGTACACGCACGTGCGTGGGTGCGAGGCGTTGGGCTCTAACTGAACCCGAGTGAGGTGTTTGCCTACTGAACCCGAGCGATTGCACTGCAGGCTACGCGTTACTGAACTCGAGTGATCGATCGATGGGTGTTAACTGAACCCGATCGAGCGATTCCTTCGCTACTGCTGCTAACTGAAGCCGACCGATGCTGCCTCTGGATGAACAGTGAGTGTTGCTGGGGGGGGGTGGATGAGCAGTTCCCGGTGGAGGTGGATGAACATGACCCCATGGTGTTGCCTCTGGATGAACAGGACCACTATCGATCGAGCCGGTTGGGGCTGGATGAACAGGACCCTGTGGAGGGCTGGATGAACAGGACCACCTTGTGGAGGGCTGGATGAACAGTAGACAGTGGAGGGCTGGATGAACAGTAGCCCGTGGAGGGGTGGTTGAACAGGAGCCCGTGGAGAGGGTTGGTTGAACAGTAGCCGGTGGAGTAGCGCGTGGTGGAGGCTGGATGAACAGGAGCTCGTGTATGAACAGTCGCAGGTGGAGGCTGGAGGAGGTCGACAGTGGATGAACAGTAGCCCGTGGAGGCTGGAGAGTGTCGACAGTGGAGATGAACAGTATCCCATGGAGTCCCGTTTTGCGGTACACCACACCCCTCCCGATGAACATGACCCCCGTTTCGACCGTAGCGCTCCAACACAAGTCCGTTTCCTTTGTTTTGCGGTATGCCACACCCCTCCCAATGAATAGGACCCCTGTTTTGACCGTAGGAGGTCCGTTTCCTCCGTTTTGCGGTACGCCAGACCCCTCCCGATGAACAGGATCCCGTTTCGAACATGGCCGGTCGAACACAAGGCCGTTTCCTTCGTTGTGCGGTACACCAGGCCTCGTTTCCATCGGCTGTTCCGTCCAAGCCCTCCCGATGAACACGATGACGCATTTCTTTTCGACCCAGCCAGTTGGCTCCCCATGAACACGACGACGACGCAGTTTCTCCGTTCCGACCCAGCCATGTACACGAGCCCTGGCCGTACGTATGCGCGAGTAGGCGTTCGAGACCCCGCCCGTATGTACTACGTGGCCGTATTTTCTTTCTTGCACACTGGCCGTTGTACGTATGTGTACATGCTACGTGCGCGCCTCTACTACGACACGTGCGCGCCTCTACATCGACCAGTATGTACGTACACGTTCGCGACCAGAATGACAATGCTACATACGCTTCGACCAAGTGGGTCCCGACTGTCAGGCACTTCCTTGCATGCGAAGATATAGCTGGTGGGTCCCACCAGTCAGGGGGGCGAATCGTTTTTTTTGCCCAAACGCACTTCCTTACGTGCGAAGATGTAGCTGGTAGGTCCTAGCAGTCAGGGGGGAAACATTTTTTTCATGAAATACGGTTGCCCGTCCGGTGGGTCCCTGCTGTTAGGTGGAGGAATCATTATTTTATGCGTAATAAGGAGGCACTTCCTTGCTGCGGCCGTGGACCCAGCTGTCAGCCTCTCCACGTACAGTCCATGTCCAATGGAAGCCGTTCCTTGACCACGTTGACCACGCCGCCAAGAGCACCAGGGCGGTGGACGATGGCGAGGCCTGGGAAGGGGACTACGCGGAGCCAGGGAAGACGTGGCAGTGGATGCCCACGCATAGAGGAGTATGAGGGTTCACTGGTTCGCTGCGATGTGAGGCTGCCATCACCGCAGAATAACAAGGGGTGTGGGTGAGTAGAGGGATGGCCTGGCCAGCGATGGGAGTAGTAGGGGGCGGTGAGGCCTCCACGGCATTGCAGCCGGCCATAGGAGGCAGGAGCACGAGGCACGACCGGCGCTGGTTTGGGCGGATGGAGCAAGAAGACCAGAGGTTGAAGAAGCACTATGGCCGTTGGATGGACATCGTACGGTCACTGGAGTTAGAATCGTGCATATTGACTAAGTTGACAAAGCCCTCCGTCCAACTTGGTAGGCCCACAACTCAGCCTCCCACTACACTAGGTCCCAGCTAGCAGGGGGTATTCACTTTTTGTGTGTAATAAGGAGGCACTTCCTTGTGTGCGAAGATATAGCTGGTGGGTCCGACTTGTCAGCGGCGGTAACGTTTTTTTTCACGAAATACAGAGGCCCTTTCGGTGGTTCCCAGATGTCAGGTGGAGAAATCATTATTTTGCGTGTAATAAGGAGGAATTTCCTTGCGTGCGGCCGTGGACCCTGCTGTCAGCCTATCCACGTCCAGTCCACTTCAGATGCATGTTGGTCGTTGACCACATTGACTAGACCGCGCCGAGAGCACCAGGGAGGTGGACGACGGCGAGGCCTAGGAAGGGAACGACATGGAGCCAGGGTAGACTCGGCAATTGTTTCCCATGCGGAGGGGAGTATGACTGTATGAGGGTTTACTGGTTCGTCTGCCATCGCCGGAGAATAACAGCAGGTGTGGGTGAATAGAGGGATGGCTAGGTGCAATACGCTCCAAGAAAAACACATATCATGTGGTAAATAAAAATATAGCTCCAAGTAAAGTTACTGATAGAAGTAGACGAAAGAGGGGATGCGTTCCAGGGCATCCCCAAGCTTTGGCTTTTAGGTGTCCTTAGATTATCTTGGGGGTGCCATGGGCATCCCCAAGCTTAGGCTCTTGCCACTCCTTGTTCCATAATCCATCAAATCTTTACCCAAAACTTGAAAACTTCACAACACAAAACTTAAAGTAGAAAATCTCGTGAGCTCCGTTAGCAAAAGAAAACAAAAGACCACTTCAAGGTACTGTAATGAACTCATTCTTTATTTATATGGGTGTTATACCTACTGTATTCAAACTTCTCTATGGTTTATAAACTATTTTACTAGCCATAGATTCATCAAAATAAGCAAACAACACACGAAAAACAGAATCTGTCAAAAACAGAACAGTCTGTAGTAATCTGTAGCTAGCGCAAGATCTGGAACCCCAAAAATTCTAAAATAAATTGCTGGACGTGAGGAATTTATCTATTAATCATCTTCAAAAATAATTAACTAAATATCACTCTCCAAATAAAAATGACAGCAGTTCTCGTGAGCGCTAAAGTTTCTGTTTTTTACAGCAAGTTCAACAAGACTTTCCCCAAGTCTTCCCAACGGTTCTACTTGGCACAAACACTAATTAAACACAAAAAACACAACCAAAACAGAGGCTAAATAATTTATTTATTACTAAACAGGAGCAAAAAGCAAGGAATAAAAATAAAATTGGGTTGCCTCCCAACAAGCGCTACCGTTTAACGCCCCTACCTAGGCATAACAAGCAAGAATAGATCTAGGTATTGCCATCTTTGGTAGGCAATCCATAAGTGACTCTCATATTAGATTCATAAGGTAATTTAATTTTCTTTCTAGGAAAGTTTTCCATGCCTTTACTTAATGGAAATTGGAATCTAATATTTCTTTCCTTCATATCAATAATTGCACCAATCGTTCTAAGGAAAGGTCTACCGAGAATAATAGGACATGAGGGATTGCAATCTATGTCAAGAACAATAAAATCTACAGGCACATAATTCCTATTTGCAACAATAAGAACATCATTAATTCTTCCCATAGGTTTCTTAATAGTGGAATCCGCAAGGTGCAAGTTTAGAGAGCAATCATCAAAATCACGGAAACCTAACAAATCACACAAAGTCTTTGGAATCGTGGAAACACTAGCACCCAAATCACATAAAGCATAGCATTCATGATCTTCAATTTTAATTTTGATAGTTGGTTCCCACTCATCATAAAGTTTTCTAGGGATAGAAACTTCCAATTCAAGTTTTTCTTCATAAGATTGCATCAAGGCATCAACGATATGTTTAGTAAACGCTTTATTTTGACTATAAGCGTGAGGAGAATTTAGCACGGATTGAAACAAGGAAATACAATCAATCAAAGAGAAATTTTCATAGTTAAATTCCTTGAAATCCATAATAGTGGGTTTAGCAACATCTAGGGTTTTAATTTCTTCAATCCCACTTTTATCAAATTTAGCATCAAGATCAAAAGATTCAGAATTCTTGGAACGCCTTCTAGGTAAAGGTGGATCATATTCAGTCCCATCATTATCAAGATTCATATTGCAAAACAAAGATTTAATAGGGGACACATAAATAAATTTTAGATCTTCATCTTTATTTTCATAGCAACTCGGTTTAGCGGCCATCTTATTAACTAGGGTAGCCTGCTTATCCGAAATTTCAGCAGTTCATTTCTCAAGATGAGTAAGTTGGGATCTTAAACCATCGAATTCTTTAGACATATCATCAAGCTCTTTATTCATAAAACTCATGAAACTTTTCTGTTCTTTAAGCTTGTTTCTGAACTATTATGTTCAAATTGCAAAACCATGAAACTCCTAACATTATTTTCAATTTCTTCTAATATTTTAAGGTGAAGGTCACCAAATTTATGTAGAGCCATCATGACAAGCAAGCAAACTAACACACAAGCAAGAAAAAAGCAAGCGGACAAAAAGAGGCAAATAGAGGGAGGATAGAGAGAGAGAGGGCAAATAAAATGGCAAGGGTGAAGTGGGGGAGAGGAAAATGAGAGGCAAATGGCAAACAATGTAATGCGGGAGATAAGGGTATGTGATGGGTACTTGGTATGTTGACTTTTGCGTAGACCTCCCCGGCAACGGCGCCAGAAATCCTTCTTGCTACCTCTTTTAGCACTGTGTTGGTTTTCCCCGAAGAGGAAGGGATGATGCAGCAAAGTAGCGCAAGTATTTCCCTCAATTTTTGAGAACCAAGGTATCAATCTAGTAGGAGGCTACGCGCGAGTCCCTCGTACCTGCACAAAACAAATAAATCCTCGCAACCAACACAAATAGGGTTTGTCAATCCCTATAAGGCCACTTACGAGAGTGAGATCTGATAGATATGATAAGATAATATTTTTGGTATTTTTATGATAAAAATGCAAAGTAAAATAAAGGCAAAGTAAATAGCAAAGAAAATAACTAAGTAGTAGGAGATTAATATGATAAAGATAGAACCGGGGGCCATAGGTTTCACTAGTGGCTTCTCTCGAGAGCATAAGTATTCTACGGTGGGTGAACAAATTACTGTTGAGCAATTGACAGAATTGAGCATAGTTATGAGAATATCTAGGTATGATCATGTATATAGGCATTAGGTCCGAGACAAGTAGACCAACTCCTGGCTGCATCTACTACTATTACTCCACTCATCGACCGCTATCCAGCATGCATCTAGAGTATTAAGTAAAAACAGAGTAACGCCTTAAGCAAGATGACATGATGTAGAGGGATAGACTCATGCAATATGAAGAAAACCCCATATTGTTATCCTCGATGGCAACAATACAATACGTGCCTTGCTGCCCTTACTGTCACCGGGAAAGGACACCGCAAGATTGAACCCAAAGCTAAGCACTTCTCCCATTGCAAGAAAGATCAATCTAGTAGGCCAAACCAAACTGATGATTTGAAGAGACTTGCAAAGATAACCAATCATACATAAAAGAATTCATAGAAGATTCAAATATTATTCATAGATAGGCTTGATCATAAACCCACAATTCATCGGTCTCAACAAACACACCGCAAAAAGAAGATTACATCGAATAGATCTCCACAAGAGAGGGGGAGAACATTGTATTGAGATCCAAAAAGAGAGAAGAAGCCATCTAGCTACTAACTATGGACCCGTAGGTCTTAAGTAAACTACTCACACTTCATCGGAGAGGCTATGGTGTTGATGTAGAAGCCCTCCGTGATCGATGCCCCCTCCAGCGGAGCTCCGAAATAGGCCCCAAGATGGGATCTCGTGGATACAGAAAGTTGCGGCGGTGGAATTAGGATTTTGGCTCCGTATCTGATCGTTTGGGGGTACGTGGGTTGATACGTCTCCAACGTATCTATAATTTTTGATTGCTCCATGCTATATTATCTACTGTTTTAGACATTATTGGGCTTTATTATCCACTTTTATATTATTTTTGGGACTAACCTATTAACCGGAGGCCTAGCCTAGAATTGCTGTTTTTTGCCTGTTTTAGGGTTTCGAAGAAAAGGAATATCAAATGGAATGAAACCTTTGGAAACATGATTTTCTCATCAGATAAGATCCAGGAGACTTGGACCCTCCGTCAAGAAAGCCACGAGGTGGTCACGAGGGTAGGGGCGCGCTAGGGCGCGCCTCCTGCCTCGTCGGCCCCTCGAAGCTCCACCGACGTACTTCTTCCTCCTGTATATATCCACGTACCCCCAAACGATTGGGGACGGAGCCAAAAACCTAATTCCACCGCCGCAACTTTCTGTATCCACGAGATCCCATCTTGGGGCCTGTTCCGGAGCTCCGTCGGAGGGGCATCGATCACGGAGGGCTTCTACATCATCATCCAAGCCCCTCCGATGAAGTGTGAGTAGTTTACTTCAGACCTACGGGTCCATAGCTAGTAGCTAGATGGCTTCTTCTCTCTTTTTGGATCTCAAAACAATGTTCTCGCCCTCTCTTGTGGAGATCTATTTGATGTAATCTTCTTTTTGCGGTGTGTTTGTTGAGACCGATGAATTGTGGGTTTATGATCAAGTCTATCTATGAATAATATTTGAATCTTCTCTGAATTCTTTTATGTATGATTGGTTATCTTTGCAAGTCTCTTCGAATTATCAGTTTGGTTTGGCCTACTAGATTGGTTGTTCTTGCCATGGGAGAAGTGCTTAGCTTTGGGTTCAATCTTGCGGTGTCCTTTCCCAGTGACAGAAGGGGCAGCAAGGCACGTATTGTATTGTTGCCATCGAGGATAACAAGATGGGGTTTTTATCATATTGCATGAAACTATCCCTCTACATCATGTCATCTTGCTTAAGGCGTTATTCTATTTTTAACTTAATACTCTAGATGCATGCTGGATAGCGGTCGATGAGTGGAGCAATAGTAGTAGATGCAGAATCATTTTGGTCTACTTGTCTCGGACGTGATGCCTATATACATGATCATACCTAGATATTCTCATAACTATGCTCAATTTTGTCAATTGCTCAACAGTAATTTGTTCACCCACCGTAGAATACTTATGCTCTTGAGAGAAGCCACTAGTGAAACCTATGGCCCCCGGGTCTCTTTCTCATCATATCAATCTCCATCACTTTATTATTGCTTTGCTTTTACTTTGATTTTACTTTATTTACTTTGCATCTCTATATCAAAAATACCAAAATATTATTTATCATCTCTATCAGATCTCACTTTCATAAGTGACCATGAAGGGACTGACAACCCCTAAGCGCGTTGGTTGCATTGAGTTATTGTTTTTGTGTAGGTACGAGGGACTTGAGCGTAGCCTCCTACTGGATTGATACCTTGGTTCTTGAAAACTGAGGGAAATACTTACGCTACTCTGCTGCATCATCCCTTCCTCTTCGGGGAAATCCACGGCAGTGCTCAAGAGGTAGCATGGGTTTATATAGGAGGAAGAAGTACGTCAGTGGAGCAACAGGGGGGCCACGAGGGTGGAGGGCGCGCCTGGGGGGGGGGGGGGTAGGCGCGCCCCTACCTCATGGCCTCCTATTACGTGGCTTGACGTAGGGTCCAAGTCTCCTGAGTTGTATTAGATGATAAAATCATGTTCCCGAAGGTTTCATTCTGTTTGGACTCGGTTTGATATTCCTTTTCTTCGAAACCCTAAAATAGGCAGAAAAACATCAATTCTGGGTTGGGCCTCCGGTTAATAGGTTAGTCCCAAATATAATATAAAAGTGGATAATAATGTCCAAAACAGTAGATAATATAGCATGGAGCAATCAAGAATTATAGATACGTTGGAGACGTATCACTAGGCCAGCTATGGGAGTACGGTGGGGCGGTGAGGCCTGCATGGCAGCACAGCCGGCCGCGGGGAGGAGGGAGCAGGCAGTCCCGCCGGCGCTTGTTTGAGCGGTTGGAGCAGGGGAAGAGCAGAGATTGAAGAAGCACGATGGCCGTCAGATGGACATCCAACAGTCACTGCTTGTGCGTCAACCTTTTTTTAGGAAAGCCTCAAATCTGTGGAAAACAACATACAACCCATCTGCCATTATTTCTAATAATTTACAACCCATTTGCTAATTCTTAAGGTTTTTTTTTGGAGCCCATAATATTTTTGTTAGCATTACAACCCATATTGTGGCCACGGTTAAAAAATTATACGAAATTTTGCATATTCCGGTGTGGTCTGAACTGTTTTTAATCTCGAAATTTTGAGTCACATTCAAACTTATTTTAAAAATAAATGTATATCAATGTAGAATCCAACAAATTGTCCACGCATAAAAATCAATGCAATTTAAAATCTCGAAATGAAAAAAAAGAAATTTGAAACTAATTGCCGGTTTGATGTGTTTTAAAAATGTACAACCCATTTCTCATTACTGATAGGCCATTTTCTTGGCCAGCCGAATGAAGCTCTCCTCGTCTTGAAAGATTTGCAGCCCAACAGGCCTGACAAAGCGACTTACTTGGCAAATCACAAAAAAACTGGGCTGTGGCCGTGGACCCAGCTGCGGCCATGGACCCAGCTGTTAGCCTCTCCAGGTACAGTACTCTTCCGATGGAAGTCGGTCGTTGACCACATTGACCATGCCGCGCCGAGAGCACCAAGGCGGTGGATGACGGCGAGGCCTAGGAAGGGGACGACACGGAGCCGGGGAAGACGCGGCAGTGGATGCCCACGCGGAGAGGAGTACGAGGGTTCACTGGTTCGGCTGCCGTCGCCGCAAAATAACAGGGGGTGTGGGTGAGTAGAGGGATGGCCTGGCCAGCTGTGGAAGTAGCAGGGGCGGTGAGGCCTCCGCGGCATCATAGCCGGCCATGGGAGGCAGGAGCACGAGGCACGACCGGCATTGGTTTGGGCGGCTGGAGCAAGAAGACCAGAGGTTGAAGAAGCACTACGGCCATTGGATGAACATCGTACGGTAACTGGATCTAGAATCGTTCATATTGACTAAGTTAACAAAGCCCTCCGTCCCCGTCAACTTGGTAGGCCCACAAGTCAGTCTCCCACTATGCTGGGTTCCAGCTGGCAGGGGGAGTATTCATTTTTTTTGTGCGTAATAAGGAGGCACTTCCTTGCGTGCGAAGATAGTTGGTGGGTCCGACCTGTCAGCAGGGGGCATGTTTTTTTCACGAAATACAGAGGCCCTTCCGGTGGGTCCCAGATGTCAGCTGGAGGAATCAAAGACTTGAGAAGGCGTACAGAACAAGCTAGTGTACCGGTAAAGAGACATTGCTGAGTTTGAGAAAAAATAGAGACGTGCTCCTGTAGCTGGTTCGAATCCAAACCTAGACTATGACTATATATGGTGTTATGCTACTCTTCAAGTAATGAAACTGACATATCCAACGTTCGCTTCTCCTCTTCTCTACTTACTCTGCCTAGCATCAGAAGCTCTGGCCGCAACAACCATGTCCGCTGGCTGCTCGTCCACCTGCTCTTTAGCAGGCAACAACCAGATATGCGCCAAGTCACCACCCGTACCATCGCCTGTGGGTCTTATCACACCCCCGCCGGCACGCGCACCGTAGCCGGTTGCTCATCGCAACCCGCTATCGTTGGTGTGGTGCCACTACTACAAATCACGCAGAGTCATCCGTCGCGTTTCAACCACAATCCTCAACCCTGGCCGAGTCTTCTACAAATGCCGGAATCATGGGGTAATAATATGTTTAAGTGTTGTTCTGCTGCTTTCAGTTGCGGATTTTTTTAATAGTTTGATTGATGATCTTCCAATTTGATTCGTGCAGAAAAGGGAAGATTCGTGTGATTTGTATTTTTGGGAAGTTGCTGATGTGGGGGAGTGCAACTACGCTGATTATTTGGTTAGCCGAGGAATCCCAATACCAGCAGGTTGGGGTGTTGGACAAGTAACTGAAGGAACGACAGAAGAGGAAGATGCAGAGCCGAAGGTTAAAGATGCAGTTCCTCTGATCATGGCCAAGCAACAGCTACTGAACGGCCTTGACAGCAATGAGGAGATGAAAGAGCTTGTGAAGATAATGAGCAAAATCGATGTGCTCTGTAGGATGATTGTCTCTTTATTTGCAGTGTATGCAGCACTCGTGATGTATTCAGTGGCTATGACATGAGCACTTTGTTGAAACTAGTAATGAATGAAACCTGTGTAGCAGGCTGGGCATAGTGTTGTGAACATCTAATGATTTCTATTAACGGAAATCAGGGGGTATCCCCTTTTTCTCATAAATAAATAAATAGTAGAGGCCCTTTTGGTAATAAATAAATAAATTAGCAGAGGCCCTGTCGGGTCAGCTTTGTTCTCATTCGAAGACGTCGAGCAAATTGCAGTCCAACAACAAACTATGTCATCAAATTCAAGTTTCATAGCCAAATATGAGTACAACTAAACAACAATGTCATCATGTTTTAGTCATCATAGAATCACCAAACACTAATCAGCATACATAACAAGTGATGTTCTCACAGGGAAATACTAAACAACATGTTCATCAGGTTTCAGTTGTCATAGCAAACACAATTTCACATAGTAGATAAAAAACATCTTCTGACAGGCAAATACGACAAAAGCAATGTAATCATCATCCGCAGCAGCAGAGTCAACATCTTCACCATGTGTATCAGTCTAAATCGTAATTCCCCATGTTGTCATCTTCTTCTTCATCCTCAACGTCCTCGAACATTGGCTTCTTCTTGATCAACTCTTGTATGTCCACAGCACGACAGGCAATCTTTTCGCCGGCATCATTGACATGATGGTTCTCAAAGATATTAGGAACATATGTGTTATCTTGTACATCAGGAGCAGTGTAAGCATCATCTTGTTGTGCAACTTCATTAAACGAATTCCTCTGCTCAAACCTTTGCAATACTCTCCAGTCATCGCTACGTCAAATGTGTCTTTCAAGAAAAATATATGTGTTGCTTGATCTGCCAAAATAAAAGGCTCGTTGGTCTGGTACGCCGCCTTGACATTGATGGATTTGAAATAATCATCAGCTCTGGGTTTTGTGATCCTGGAAAACAGGTTATACCAACGACAACACAACATAACCACACACTGATGATCCTCGAAACTAGAGATATACTGCAACTGAACAATGTCTGTTATGTTAGCATACATTTCAGCTGTCTCTTTGTCATACATATCCGTGCTCATGATGGCACTGTTTTGTGTCTTCCTGCCTTCGTCTCGTGCAAGGGTGTTGTAGCGCACATCTCCAACAACGCAAGATTCATAATGTCTTACCCGAGTATCAGGACCCATTGCTAGTGAGTAAAGGGAATCATCAACTGCCTGCCCATTCTCCCACATCTTCTTAACCTATGGTTAGAAAATAGACAAGTTGATCATCTTATGTATTCAATATATTAAAAAAACTGATAGTGCAATTCAAAAGCTTACATGGCTCTTGAACCATTTCGCAAATCCTGCCATAACCAGTTTGTCAATGTTTCTTGGATTTTGCGGTAGTAACTCCTTTTTGTAGATGCTGCACAACATAGTGATCGCGTCAAGCATCTAAATATATTAGAATGTGCTGCAAGTTTAGTAGATTACGATGTATAAGCTGTAGTACTTAGTACTTACTTGATATAAGGTAGTATCTCAAGACAGTTATTCAACACATACCAAACCATTTTGTCCAAATCTTTAGGTTTGTCCTCTTGTCGACTCTTCCCTGTAATTCGAATAGACTAATTGAAAACATTGAGCTCGGGATTGTCTTCACCCACCTCTTTGCTAAGCTGATCAGCTATTTCAATGTATTTTGAGCAGAATGTCAACGCTTCTGTAGCAATGTAGGCCTCTGCAATGGAACCCTCGGGTCTAGCTCTGTTCCTAACATAGCCCTTGAAAGTGCCTAGCCGCCTTTCAATAGGGTACATCCAGCCATACTGTACTGGACCTCTAAGTAGTGCCTCATCAGGTAGATGAACAGCCAAATGCACCATCACATGAAAGAAGGTTGGAGGATATATTTTCTCAAGGTCGCATAGGATAGTTGGTATCTTGTCTCTAAGATGCTCCAAAGCATCTATCCTGATATTTCTACTGCAGAGTTCCGTGAAGAATTGTCCCAACTCTTCAACTTCTCTGTATAAGTCAGGGCATCCCAATCCTCTAAGGATAACAGGTAAAACCCTTTGAAGTAGGACGTGGCAGTCATGAGTTTTCAACCCTTGTACCTTGTTTCCATCTGCACAGACTCTCCTTTCAGGGTTGGAAGCAAATCAATGTGGGAATCTCACACGTGACAGGACCTCGCAGAATTCTTTTCTTTTTACCTTGTCCAAGACATACACAGCTGGTGCCATATCCCGTGGTTTACCTTCATCTTGCACCTGCAAATCCTGTCTGATACCCAGGTGTGTCAAATCAATCCTAGATTTTAAGGTATCTTTCGTCTTGCCTTCAATATTAAGAAGTGTGCTGATAATGCTGTCACATATATTTTTCTCGATGTGCATCACATCAAGATTATGCCGCAGATCCAAATCTTTCCAATACTCCAAGTCCCACAAAGTGGAACTGCGGGGTAAACAATAATCTCTCTTCTGCCCTTCCACGCTTCCTTTTCCCGCTACCATTACCAGGATAGTTTCCTGGTGTAATATGCATGACCTTCTCTAATTCCACTTGCAACTCATCAGCGGTGAGCCTCTTTAGCGCATCACGGTTTTCATGCTTTGCATTGAACACATGTCTTCAGTATTTTCTAGGATGCGGCTTGTCCTTGGCAAGGAAACGACGGTGTCCAATATAACAGATCTTGCTAAGTATTACGTATGACAGCGGATTCCTGTCACAGCGAACACATGCATTGTAACCATGTGTTGTTCACCCTGACATAGTTCCCAAAGCCGGATAATCATGGATGCACCAAATTATAATAGCACGCAGAAAGAAATCACCTGGTGGGCTGCTATATAGGTCTCGAGTGAGAACACCCCTCCATAGCTGTTGAAGTTCCTCCACAAGAGGCTCCATGAACAAATCAAAATCCTTTCCAGGACTTTTTGGACCTGGCATGAGCAAGGCCATCATGTAGTTTGATTCTTTGGTGCAGACATTTGGAGGCATGTTGTAAGGGATAACAAGCACTGGCCACATGCTATATGTGGCGCTCTGGTGGCCAAATGGGTTAAATCCATCTGAAGCTAAGCCAAGTCTAATGTTTCTCGGGTCAGCAGCAAACTTTTTGTGTTTCTGATTGAAGCTTTTCCACTCACTACGATGTGATGGACGACTCATTACATTCTGATCTCTGTACTCCTGGTTCCTAGAATGCCACAGTACATCCTCTCTTGTTTCAGCATCATGAAACAACCTCTACAATCTTGGTGTAATTGTAAAATGTCTCAGAACATTATGAGGAATCCTCTTCACAGCATCACCATCTTTCCATCTTGATGATTTGCATTTCGGGCATTCACTTAAGTTGGCATAATCCTTCCGGAAAAGAACACAATTATTCTTACAAACATGGATCATACCATATCCAATTCCAACTGCACGAAGGAAATTCTTCATTTTACTGTAGGTGTGTGGCAGCTCAGACGCATCTGGGAAAGCTTTGCGGAGAGCAGCCAACATCGCATCGAATGATTTGTTGGTCATCCGCTCAGATGTCTTCACCTGAAGAAAGGTGACCATAGCTGAGAATACTGACAGCTTATTTCCCGGGGTGACAGCCATGTTGCATTGTTCCAACATGCGGGTCCACCATTTTTCTTCTGCAGGTGAAAGTTCACGGAATGCACGAGCATTTCGTAGCATTGTTTCAATGTTGGTCAGACTCACTGGCTCCGCCACCACCTCCTCCTCCTCCTCTTCCACCTGAGCATCAGGCAGATCAAGATGGTGATCTGCTGCTTCCACGTAGTTAATAACATTGACGTTCACAGCTTCACCATGATGAACCCACCTAGTATATGTGACCGACATCCCATACATGTGTAGATGTTTTTGCACAGTTGACTGGGGTCTTGTAACTGAATTCATACAACTGCTACACGGGTAGAGCACATATGATTTCAGACCACCGTACTCTGCTCTGATAAAGTTCATGAAGTTTTCAACACCCTCGACATATGCAGCGGAGAATCTTCGAGCAGAAGTTATCCAAGTCATGTCCATCTGTTAGACATACAAATTAGTTCTTCTACTAGATATTAAAGGAAAAACATATATGCTTTTTTTATGAAGTCCAGAAAAAATACCTAGGTCGATGTCTAAAGCTATGGCAAGATATTTCGACGAGCAGATCTAAGTAAAGAAATATATGTAAAGCTAATTCAGAAAACATATTTGAGTGCTAAATTATGGCAGGCAGTTTCAGCAGTCAATGAGGCCGAGCACAGAACCATCAAACTATCGAAGGCCATCACAACATCAAAGATCGAGTATAAAATGGTGTAGAGCTATTTCACCTAACAGATTGGTTACTAGACCATGGCAATCTACGTCAAAATAAATATATGGCAGGATATTTTAGCAACTAATCGGCCTTGGCATGCCATCTCAGCTAAGCAGATTGAGTGTAGAACAGGGCAAGGAAGCTTCTTAAGCAGAGCATATTGACTGTAAACTACTTCGGCAAACAGTGAGATTAACAGCGTCTATCAGCTAACATTCAGCGCTACACCGACATGCACAGAGCCTCAGTCTAGAATGCACGTACCGTGGGAGAAGATGACTGCCGTGCGTCTACACACGAACGTCGCCAGCGGTGGCGGCGCTGACCGCCGTGCGCCTCCACAAGAACGTCGCCAGCGGTGGCGGCGCGGCTAGAGGACGGTAGTCTACGAGAGCGTACTGTGGGAGCGAGAGGATCGCCGTGTGTCCCCTCGATGAACCGTGGTGCCGACGTATCGGTGCGGCGGGGAGGGCGGCTTTGGCGGAGCGAATGGAGTGGAGGGGGATGGGGGAGGGGGGTTTGGGGAATATTATTGGCTAGTTGGCCGAAGGACGGTTGAATCTACGATTTGGGGGAATTTTTGGGTTGGGGGGGGGATTTTGCGTGGTGGGCGGGGGGAGTTTGGCGCATGGTCGGTTTCTCCAAGTGCAGTCCCACGTGTCAGTGAAGAGGCAAGCCGAAGCGTGTTCCGTTTGTGTGAGCTGTGTGTAGGACCGAACGTGTGTGGGGTGCAATGCGACCATGACAGGGGTGCTGTGAGTGTACCGCCTTTTTTCCTTTTAAACTAGGTGCTTCGCCCCCCTAAAAAAACTTGTTGCTTCCCGCGATCCATTGATACTACTACTAGTAATCCGGTAATCCCAACTAAAACGGCGTGGCCGGGTCTTTTCCCACGCAATATGCTGGGAGGTTGGCTTAGTTGGGTTTTTTAGGACGAGTAATGCTACACCTACATAATCCTAGTTACGTAATTAACGTAATGCGAAACATGTGAGCTGTTGATTGTAGATTGGGGGGAGGGGCCCACCACCATGAAAATCAGGGGAGGAGAGAGAGGCAATTTACGTTAACCCTTTGGTAGGTTCCCGTAGATGTAGAAAGATGTGAAATGCGTGAATGTGTAGTGGACGTACTATTGGAGTGCCTAAGATAAATTGTGTATGTATAGACCCTATGTGCTTATTTTACTTCGCATGTTAGCTTTGTCTCGGTTCAATAAAAAGCAGAGTTGGTGATGATGGTGTGCCTGTCATCCTGCAATATAGGCCATGTGATCTATATCTAACGGATAGGAAAGAAACTATGACAATTTACCTGCACTCCTCTCCACATTTGTAGATAAGGCCTTCCCTCATTCATCCTTTTCTCCCACAAGATCTTGATCTTCCATGCAACGCACGGGCATCTTGCTAGTACTCCTACAATATACTATATTATTGTGAAAGTTCATATACACCGGCTGAGATTAATGCAAACACGGCAGATTTTCATTACATTTCGAACTTTTATAGGACAGAAAAATAAAAGAAACCCGACCCTAAACCTATTCTACGGTGGCGACCGACGTCCTCCATCTGCGATCTCTATGTACGGGGTTGGGGTTCAAGACCCGTGAAGTGATGGTGCGGTCTCCGGCGAGGAAGAGTAGAACACGGGATACGGACCGGCCAGTTGGTACACCATGCATGCCCTGCCGCCTCCCACACCATACTCATCCTCGGAGGAGTCCCCGACCTCGGCGGTGCCGGACGTTGGATGGCGGCAAGTAGGACGCGTGACTGATGGTGCTCCCGTCGTCGGCCACCAGCGTGGCCACCGCTTGTGCGGTCACGTCTGCGTCCGGCTACGCCGCTATTGCGTCGCGAGAGGCGACTTGAGCGAGGGCGACGACCTCGAGCTTCATCCCCGAAGACAAGCTCTCCCGCAGAGCATTCGCGCTTGCGGTCATGGCGGATGTGGTGCCAGGTAGGAGGACGCTGCGCTATGGTGTGGGGGTTAGCTGGGCATTGCCGCTTTAAGTAGCGCATTCTGGTGAGGCCAAGCGTCCTAGTGCGTCATTAAGTCGCCGGAGTTGGTTCCTCGAGCACCGAGCCTCTTAACGATGGCATACGAACGAACGACATGAATGCGGGCAGCTGGCGCCGGCTGGGAACGCACCGCGCTACGGCGCGAGGGACGAGGGTTTTTGGTGTGCCAGGGTAGTCAGCTGCGGTCGTGGCAACGTTGGAGATGCCCTTTGCTCACATGCGATCCCCGCATGTCATTGAAAAAGCAAGATGACCCGGCATGGTCTCAGGTCCTGAGGATGCAGTTGGCCGCGCTACACCACTCCGTGGACGCGTCCCGACGCCCCGTGCATCCTCGACAAGCCGAGTGTTGGGGTGTGTTTGGATTGTGGCCAAAGTGCACCTTACCAAAATTTTGGTCATGACCCAAAGATTGGTCTTTGTTTGGATGGTTGCCAATTTTTTGGCATGCTAATGAACTCTAGACAACTCTAGTTCATTTTTCTTGCCAATGTCGGCCAAATCATGGGCAACCAAAACCTCAACCAAAATTTTGGCTACCCAATGCTTTGATGGGGCAACCTTGGGCACAAACCAAACATACTGTTGGTCGTGCCACCGCACTAACGCCACCCTCGGCACACTGAAACCTACCGTGTCTAGCGACGATGAGCGTGTCGCTCACCGCGGTCGCCGTTTCTAGAGGTGGTGCTGGAGCTGCGCCACGTTGTTGGCCCCCACGACCCACATGAATGGTTGCCAGTGGCGAGGAGGTCGTGGGCCAGCTCCTCCATTGGACTAGTATGCGCTATGTCGTCCCAACAGGTGTGCCCCACATGTCGGTTTCCCTGTTTTCCCGGCCATATTCGAGCGTTAGTGCTCCGCGTTGTGCATTAGGCCTTTCACTATGTAGGCCAAGCGAGACAACTTATTGTTTATTTGAGCTGTTCAAGTATAATCATGTGGCATTTGCTTATTTCTCATTCCTCTCCAACCCTCTTCTACATCGATCATGTTGCCCTCCGGTCGAGTCCATCCTCCCGGATGCCTCATTTGAACATTCCACCGAGTATCATTCGCATATGGTCTTAGACCATGCTTGTATTTCCAATGTTTTGTAATTTGTCCAACATGCATACAAACAAACGGTTCGTTTAAAGTTTCACTTTGCCTCCACTACATGTCGCTTCGCGTCTTAGTTTTGACATCCCATTCGGTTCATGCCTCGACACATGTTGACGAGATCGATTGATGTTCAGAGATCAATTGCGTGTCGTGCAAGGAGATAAAGGTTTGGTCCGTTTCTATGATAGAAATGACCCGCGGGGGGGGAGGGTCTGTGGGGATCAGAGGGAGTATATTGTACGTTCATAAGAGAAACGAACGTATTGTACCCACCCTAGTCCTCTTTCAATAGATCTCCGGACCCCGAGAGAAATCGAGAGAGAACGAGTGGGGGCATGTGTGATACCTAAGGCGAATTCAAAATTTTGAACCGGTGATCATAGCATCCGCAAATCATATATAAAGGGTATTCAATGTTCATTTCGTTTTTGAACATACAATATACTCCCTCCTATTCTTTCTAGTTTACATATAAGTTTTATGTGTAGTCAAAGTATCTCTACTTTGATCAAAAAAGTATCAACATTCAACAACGCCCAATCAATATCGTTAGATTCGTAAGTACTCCTAGATTTGTACTCGAGATGGTTTCCAATTTGTTTTCAACCACGAGAATGTGCTTGTTCTCGCACATGCTCTTCCTACTAGGATTTCGCCACGTATAGCCAGTCCAATAGTAACTTTTTTAAGCTTCCTGTCCAATAGTACTAGTGGAGTACTGACAACATCTGTACTAGAGTATGCAGTGCTCATAGTAGTACTCCCTCCTTCCATTTATATGGGGCCTATGTGGAGGAGAGAGATGTGAAAAAGTAAGAGGAGTATGCTTTGTGTAAGTTGCATGGCATATATCATTACTCTAACATTTGGTCAAAGTTAGCCTCAAAAAACGCATTAGGCCCTGTATAGTAAATGGAAGGAGGGAGTAAGGGCTCATTCAGTTTGGAGGAAATCAAAACGTGGGAATTAGGAGTAGTATAGGAATTTGATAGGATGGCACTTGCCATCCTGAGGAATTGACTTGCCTCGTTCCTACGCGCAAAATGAGCATTGAGTGGATGTGTAGTTTCCTCAAAAAACATAGGAAATGAGTAGTATCCCTACGAAATTCCTATACGCATTTCCTACAAACCAAATGCATATATAGGAAATTTTCCTCCAAAATCCTTGTTCCTATGTTTTTTCTACGAAAATCCACCAAACCGAATGAGGCCTAGTAGTGGAAGTGGATCCTCTGACGTAGGTATCCCTGCCTTACCCTCCCTTTCGGTCACTTACTGGCGGACCCCATGCTTGCTAGGCCCCGCATGTCAGTTACTCAATGGGTTCGGCCACGTCGGGGTATTCTCATCCATAGTATACTCCCCCTGTTTTTATTTACTCCGCATAAAACGGAGGGAGTGGTAGTATAAATGACGCGAGCGGGGGAGGGGGAGGGACGTCGGTTTGCTCTCAACTGCGGTCCCACAAGCGAGCGAAAATGCAAGACGAAGCGTGTTCCATTCGGTGAGCGAGATGGAGGGTCCAGCTTGCCGGGCTGTAACGTGAACGCGACAAGAGCGATGTACAGTCAAAACCAATTGACCGGTCATCACCGGAACCACTATTCACACCAGAACATTCGCTGCTCGGCCTACACCAGCCGCTGCCCTAAAACCACACCTAATCTCCAGCCCCTTCCCCCACCTTTCGACCCCCTAGCCCGCATCAAGCATCCCCTAGTTCTCCGAAAAGCCATGGTGCGCCGCAGGATCACGTACTACAAGATGCTGACGCCGGAGTGCCGCGCAGAAATCGTGGCGGTGGTTGGCGCCACAGACCTCTGTTCCCAAGATCGCTTTGCGGCAGGCCAATCCCCGAGTTCTCTGGAGCCAAGCTACAAGGAGGAGGAAGCCGATCCAATGTTCATGGCAGAGGTCGCGGAGCAGAAGGCCGCCCGGTTCACATCCATGACATCCGGTTCAACCTGGCGATACTAAAGGAGGACCGGGAGACAGAGGCTCAACTCGACGCGGAGCGCACGCATGCCGCTGTCATCGAGGCTCTCCTGCAGGTGGAACCGGATGTCGTGGATGTGAACCGGGCGGCGGAGGCTCAACTTGAGGCGAAGCACGCAGATGCCGCTGCCATCGAGGCCCTCCTGCAGGCGGAACCGGACGTCCTGGACTTGAACAGGGCGGAAGAGGCTCAACTCGATGCGGAGCGCGCGGATGCCGCTCTCATCGAGGCCCTCCTGTAGGCGGAGCCGGACGTCCTGGACTTGAACCGGGCGGCGGAGGCTCGACTCGACGCTGAGCGCGCGGATGCCGCTACCATCGAGGCCCTCCTGCAGGCGGAACCGGACGTCCTCGACTTGAACCGGGCGGTGCTCTCGTCCGTGCAGAGTGCCCGCACGCTGCGCGTGAACGAGTAGCTGGAGGCTGAGGATAACCATGGTGCAGAGACACACGTCAGCAGCTATGGTTGGTTCGCGCCGGCAGCCAAAGACGACAAGGCTGTCTCGTTCCGCGAGCAGTGATAGTTTTTCTTTATGGTGTTGTTTTTATGGATCTTTTGTTGTGTAAAAACATATATTGTTATGCAAGTCGCCTGACTTGGGTCAGTCTACCATTTCAGGCGGTTGGATGAATATCCTACGTCTCCTAACCCTTCTTCCTCATCTCTTCTTCTTCCCCAAATGACCACCACACGGGCCGTACGGATACTCCCCAACATGCGGTTGGATAAACATACTCTATGAACAAAAATTATGTGTCAGCGGTAGGATGGCTGAGTTTGGTTTGTTCACATGTGACATCACGTGTCAGTGAGGGTGCGTTCCCTTGGTTGGGTTTGCGGCGTGCAGGAGCGACTGTGTGAGGGTGCGGTGTGACCGCGGCATGCAGGAGCGACCGTGTGAGGGTGGGGTGCGACCGCGACAGCCGTGCACAAGTGTACCTCCTTTTCATTTTCAAAACTTTAGGCAAGCTTGGCAAAAATGTGTGGTAAAGTATGGCAATGCAAGGCCTAGACCCAAACGGGATAAGTACGTACTAGGAGTACTAGTGTTAAAAAATAAAGGCGGGGTTTCCCTTCGCAGGATTAATCGATACAAATCCTCGTTTCACGTGTCAATTAATGCGTATTTTTTCTCCAAAGCCCAAAGAGCTAACCATCTCACTCCTCATCGCTTGATTAATGCAGCGCCATGCAAACCAACCTTCTCACTTCCGCATGCATGCAGGGGATATTAATGTCCTTGGTTGCTAGTATACTCCCTCCGTTCTTTTTTAGTTTGCGTATAACTCGGCGCATGCATACCAAGCACACCACCCCGTGCATTATTTTGGACAATTTTACCCCTGCATGCAAGGACCTAGAGAAATGTATTGCTCTTAATACACATGGAGTCATTGGCTCCTTTTCCTTGATCCCTGCTTGAGTCTTCTCAGATTCTCTGCAAGCGCGCTTCCCCTGCCTCTTATATGCATGCTGCATGCATGCGTTTGGTTTGTCATCACTCCCGGGCTGCATGCACAGCTATAAAGCAAGGGTAAAAAAATCATCAATTTTGGCTCGATTATTGTTAGTGGCCTTTTGCAAATTGTAATTTTGATATACTGGCCTTGTGTACAAAAAATGGAGGTAGTAACTATTATATTTGACTTCCTTCCCCATTGCGGTGACGTCGATGATATCTCGAACGTTGTGGTTTGGCGAAGTGCGTTTGACGGAGAACATCATTGAGGGAGACCACTATAAGTTGTTCGCAAGTGCTACCTGCAAGCCGAGACAACCGCCTTATTTGCATATAGGAAGTCCATTGAACCAAAAGACACGTAAATGTATTAGTACTACTAGTAGATAATAGCGTCGTCCGTCCAGCTTAGTGCGGTGAGATGGTTTCTCGAAGAAGACGATGGGGAAGCGGAGTCAGCGAAGAGTGAAATGATGGTTTATTCGTCCGTGCTTTGTGATTTGACGCCTCACTGCTTTGTGATTTGTGATAGAAGGGACAGGGGAGTAGACTCTGTGCTCTATACTGTACATGCGTCCAGGCACGGGAGAAAGAGGAGAGACGTTGCATTTTTCTATTCCTTCAATCAATCAATCAGGGAGCTTTAGTTCCATCCTTTTGGCTTTGGAAACACCGTCCACAATGGTTCCCACGATGCCAAAAGCTATTTTCACATTTGGCTACACATTGTGGATGCCCTTAACCGTACCACTTGGTTTTGCTCATGTGTGCTATCTATAGCGACCAGACCTCAAACGGTCCAATCTCTATGCTCCGGTGTCTTCCCTGGATCAGTAATGCTGACACCAGACAGTACTTCAAGGATTTATAATAGAGTAGCAATCACACACTTATTACATCGAGTGTCTCAAAAGAGAACTTATTACAATAAATATGGCTTAAGGCCATCTAATAACGATAAGAGTGGAAGACTTGGAAGATAAGTGAGTCCATCAACTCCAACGGCATCACTGAGTATAGAACCATGACCTAAAGGCACCTTACTCGTCGTCTGAAAAGTCTGCAACACGAACGTTGCAGCCCGAAACGGGTCAGCACATTGAATATGCTGGCAATGTAACACATAGAGAGCAATGAAGGAATAAGACTATACTACATGCATATTTGGCTGGTGGAAATCTCTATGGTTACAGTTTTGCGTAAAGCCAATTTTTCCCTACTGCAAAAGAATAGATTTTATTTAACTATCATGGTGGTTGTTAAACATTGAGAGTGTAGACACCCTCTCAATCCCAATTAAACATCATCATTAAAAACCCAACAAATTAATTAGAGTAACATGACGAGATTCACATGATAATCCAAGTACTAGATACTCAAGATGTCCATAACCGGGGACACGGCTAACCATGATTAGTTTATACACTCTGCAGAGGTTTGCACACTTTTCCCCACAAGACCCGGTCTCCTCCGTTGGGATTCTCGCACTACATGGTGTTTTAGAAACGGATGACCGAGACATAGTCTTTCAGAAGCGCTAGCACCTTACGATCGGGTAGACCGTTACACCTACTTTCCCCTACACCTGCTAGTCTACCACGGTAAGAGTTCGCACAACCTAGTCAACTATGCTAGAGCCCATAGTAGCTTGTGGCTGCACACGGAAGTTTCTAGTATGAATAATCTCATGATCCCTTTGAGTCTGGGTGGCAGTCCAAAAGAAAAACAGGCAATCGCTGGAATACCCAAGTGCCTCAATCCACCCAGATGTGTGTTTAAGTTGCCACCTTAGATAAACCATTAATTTAACAAACTCACATCTGTCATGGGTTTCACTCACCCAATCCACATCTACTAGCATAGCATGGCATAATAAGCAAACGCGGAAGTAACTCCCAAAGGTTTGATAATAAAACAGGTGATAGGTACTACCTCATCTACTTCCCAAACCCACAATTTAATTAGATCCTAATCATGCAATGTGTGAGGATTGATCTAATGCAATAAAACTGGGTAATAGGAGGTATGATCAAAGTGTTACTTGCCTTGCTGATGTTCCGCAAAACCTAGCGATTCAAAGTAGCAAGCGGCGCACTCCGGGTACTCTATCGCAAACAAACAAGCATACAATAAGTACTCAACTAATGCATAGGTAAAACTCAAAAAAGAGATCTAACCAGAAAGTTCAACTTAAGAACTCTGGTTTGCAAAAAGAATCAAATCGAACGAAGCAACGAAAGACAAACGGCAAAAGAAACAAGCTTCGTTTACAAATCTGGATCTAGGTCAAATTTTACAGATGCAAAAACTTGTTTGAGTTGGTTAAACGGAAAGAGGGTTTCGAGACGAAACTCCAGGCGCTTGAATCGCCTGATTCCGATAAACGAGTGAAAAGTTATACTAGAATGAAAATCGGATCAGAAATCGCGATCAGAAAAATCGCGGATTTAATCCGAGAAAAAGAAAAACGATGAACAGATTAACGAACGAACGTTCGTTATCTGGATCTAAATGAAGAACGCGTTCGTTAAAACGAAAAAATGAGCGAACGCTCGCTAAATAACTAATCCGAGAAAAAAAACCGATCTATCTAAAAAAATCGAATCTAAAAAAACGAAAATAAACTAGTGAAAACCAACGGTTTTCTAAAAA
The DNA here is from genome assembly GCF_056163025.1 of Triticum urartu. Lineage (NCBI taxonomy): Eukaryota > Viridiplantae > Streptophyta > Magnoliopsida > Poales > Poaceae > Triticum > Triticum urartu. The sequence continues at coordinate 441,949,575 of NC_141879.1, read as the reverse complement.
ATAAATGGCGGGCGGCTCAACCTCGTCGGCGGCGAGCTCCGGCGGCGGCGGCGGCTGGGGCGCGGCGCGGCTAGGGTTTGGGCGGGCGGCCCGGGTGGCGCTATATAAAGCCCCCCGGCCAGGCGGAGTCCTGGCCGGACACGGCCCAAGGTCGGTTTGGATTTTTTTTAAAATAATTACATTTAGGAAAAAACAAAAGTAATACTAAACGGACTCCAAAAATCCCGAAATATATTTTCCCCGGCTTCTAAAATCAAGCCGCACAGGATGAACATTTATTTGGGGCCTAAATGAAATTTTGAAAAACACGCATTTTTCCTAAATTCAAATAAAATAGCAAATAAATCCAAAATAAAATCTTATTTGATTTTATTTTTAAATCCTCAATATTTCCTTATTTTGGGAAAGTCTTCCCTCTCTCATATTTTTATAATAGAAATAATTGAAGATAAAATAAATCAAATCAAATGATCCTATTTTCAAAATTTGAGAAAACTCAAATATGAAAATAACGAAATCCCCAACTCTCTCCGAGGGTCCTTGAGTTGCGTGAAATTTCTGGATCAACCGAAAGGCAATAAAATATGATATGCTATGATGATCTAGTGTATAACATTCCAAATTGAAAATTTGGGATGTTACAAACCTACCCCCCTTAAGATGAATCTCGCCCTCGAGATTCGGGTTGGCTAGAAAATAGGTGAGGGTGGTCCTTCAACAATTCTTCCTCTCGTTCCCAGGTGGCTTCATCCTCCGTGTGGTGGCTCCACTGAACTTTGCAAAACTTGATAACCTTGCTGCGGGTGACTCGGTTGGCATACTCAAGAATCTTAACTGGTTTCTCCTCATAGGTCAAATCACTGTCCAACTGAATCGCTTCCAGCAGCACTGTGTCTCTCAGCGGTATATCAGCCATATCTGCGTGGCACTTCTTCAACTGGGAAACGTGGAACACATCGTGAACTCCTGACAATCCTTCGGGAAATTCCAACTTATAAGCTACGTCTCCCATACGCTCCAAAACTTTGTATGGTCCTACAAAACGTGGCGCTAACTTTCCCTTAACTCCAAAGCGCTTAACTCCTCGAAGTGGAGATACTCGAAGATAAACTCGGTCTCCGACTTCGTAAACTGTCTCCTTGCGTTTAGAATCTGCGTAGCTCTTCTGCCTGAATTGGGCTACCTTGAGCCTATCATGAATCAATTTTACTTTCTGTTCAGACTCCTTAATCAGATCCGGTCCAAACAACTGACGGTCTCCAACTTCATCCCACGACAATGGGGTCCTGCACCTCCTTCCGTACAAGGCTTCGAAAGGGGCCATCTTCAAACTGGATTGATAACTGTTGTTATAAGAGAACTCTGCGTATGGCAAATTCTCGTCCCAACTAGATCCGTAATCTAGCGCACAAGCTCTCAGCATATCCTCCAAAACCCGATTGACTCTCTCGGTCTGTCCATCTGTCTGCGGATGGAAAGCTGTACTGAACTCTAGCTTGGTACCCAAAGTTTCATGCAACTGATTATAGAACTTTGAGGTAAACTGGGTTCCTCTATCTGATATAATGCTCCTTGGAACTCCATGCAGACATACGATCCTGGTCATGTATATCTTTGCCAACTTGGCACTAGTATAGGTAGTCTTCACTGGGATGAAATGAACTACCTTTGTCAAACGATCGACTACAAACCAAATCGGGTCATAGCCTAAACGAGTTCTGGGAAATCCTGTGATAAAATCCATGCCTAACTTATCCCACTTCCATTCAGGTATCGGCAATGGCTGTTGCAATCCTGCTGGCTTCTGATGCTCTGCCTTTACTCTCTGACATACATCACAAACTGCTACATACTCCGCAATATCCTTCTTCATTCCGGTCCACCAGAAAGTATCCTTCAAATCCAAATACATCTTGGTATTTCCTGGGTGAATCGAATATGGTGAATCATGGGCCTCTTGCAGAATCAACTTCCTGATCTCCGAATCATTAGGCACATAAACACGGTCTTCAAACCATAAGGTATCATGCTCATCCTCACGAAATCCTTTAGCTTTTCCTTTTCTCATTTTCTCCTTAATAGAAGCGATCTCCTTGTCAGTCCTTTGAGCTTCTCTGATCTTATCCATCAGAGTAGACTGAATCTCCAATGCTGCTAATTAGCCTCTCGGGACTATCTCCAAACATAGCTCACGAAGATTTTCGGCTAACTCCCTTGGTAAATCTCCCGTCGTTAGGGTGTTGATATGACTTTTACGGCTCAGCGCATCAGCTACTACGTTAGCCTTTCCGGGGTGATAATGCAATCTCATATCGTAATCCTTGATGAGCTCCAACCATCTCCTTTGCCTGAGATTCAACTCCTTCTGCGTGAAAATATACTTCAAACTTTTGTGATCCGTGTACACCTCACAATGGTTTCCAATGAGAAAATGTCTCCAAGTCTTCAATGCATGCACTACGGCTGCTAACTCCAAATCATGCGTGCATAATTTAACTCATGAGGCTTAAGCTGTCGTGAGGCATAGGAAACAACTCTTCCTTCCTGCATAAGCACTGCTCCAAGTCCTTGACGTGAAGCGTCGCAATACACCTCATAATCCTTGGTCTAATCTGGCAAAATCAACACTGGTGATGTAACCAAACATTTCTTCAACTCTTGGAAACTGGCCTCACATTCCTCGGTCCATATGAACTTGGTATCCTTCTTGAACAACTCCGTCATAGGATTTGCAATCTTCGAGAAATTTTCAATGAATTTTCGGTAGTATCCTGCAAGTCTAAGAAAACTTCGGATCTCTCCAACTGTTGTTGGCGCTTCCCAATTTGTTACAGTGTCAACCTTAGTGGGATCTACTGCTATACCTTCTCCGGATATAACGTGTCCGAGAAATCCAACTTCCTTCAAACCAAACTCACATTTGCTAAATTTGGCATATAACTGATGTTCTCTGAGCTTACCAAGTACCAAACGCAAATGCTCCTTATGCTCCTCTTCATTTTTCGAGTAAACCAGGATATCATCAATGAACACTACGATGAACTTATCCAAAAACTCCAGAAATACTTTGTTCATCATGTTCATAAAATTTGCAGGTGCGTTAGTCAGACCAAATGACATAACGGTATACTCGTACAGCCCATACCTGGTGGTAAAAGCCGTCTTAGGTATATCCTGTTCTCGAATCTTCAACTGATGGTATCCTGATCACAGATCGATCTTGGAAAATACCTTAGCTCAAACAGATCATTGATCATCGGTAGTGGGTACTTGTTCTTGATGGTTACTTCATTCAATCCTCGATAATCAACAACCATCCTTAACGATCCATCCTTCTTCTCCACTAGAAGTACTGGCGATCCCCAAGGTGAAGAACTTGGGCGAATATATCCTTTATCCAGTAACTCCTTATTCTGCTTCTTAATCTCTTCCAAATCCTTTGTGGGCATCCTATATGGTCTCTTAGATATTGGCCCTGTGCCTGGCGAAAGCTCAATCAAAAACTCAATATCTCTATCTGGTGGCATGCCTGGCAACTCTTCTGGAAATACATCAGGGAAATCCTTCACTACAGGTACTTCCTCCTGCACAACTCCTGTTAACGAATTTACTTGAGTCCTTTTTGGCACATGTCGGGATACATACTTGATCCTTCTTCCTTCTGGGGTGGTAAGCAAAATTGACTTACTGGCGCAATCGATGTTTCCTCCATATATCGACAGCCAATCCATACCCAGTATTACATCCAAACCTTGTGATTCCAAAATGATCAAATCCGAGGGAAACACATGCCTACCTATACTCAATGGCACTTGAAAACATCCCTTACTAGCCATATACTCCACTCCTGGTGAGCTTACTAACATAGGTGTTCTAAGAACTTTGGTGGGCAGGTTATACTTATCCACGAATCCCCTTGAGATGTATGAATGCGATGCAATAGTATCGAAAAGAACGAGTGCAGTAAATAACTTAACCAAAAACTTACCGATTACTGCATCCGGCTGCTCTTCAACCTCCTCCACGTTAACGTGGTTCACCTGTCCCCTATTGAAAGGGTCCGGCTTCTTCCCAGAGCTTCCATTGCCATTTCCATTCTGGGATTCAGGACATTCATTGGCATAATGTCCGGTCTTCTGGCACTTAAAGCAAGTGACTTGGCTCAGGTCTCTCTTGGCTGGGGTTGATGGGTTGGTATGGTTCTGGCCGTTGCTTCCTCCATTCCCATTACCATTCTTGGTGTCGTTATGATTGTGCGAGCTACCTCCTCCATGGGTATGCTGAAAATGTCCTCCCGGTCTAGGGGTGAAACGTGGCTTCTACTGAGCTCCTGAATTGTACTTCCCTTGTCCATACTTCCTCTTGTGGTTCTCAATCTGCTGCTGCTTCCCTTCAATCATGAGAGCACGATCTACCAACTCCTGGTAGTTGTTGAAGGTTGCTACCATCAACTGCATGCTCAACTCATCATTCAGTCCTTCCAGAAACTTCTCCTGCTTAGCTGCATCCGTAGCAACGTCATCTGGGGCATAATGTGCTAGCTTACTAAAGTCCTCCACATATTGGCCAACTGTCCGTCCTCCTTGGCGCAAGTTGCGAAACTCTCGCTTCTTCATGGCCATAGCTCCTGCTGAAACATGGGCAGTACGGAAAGCCTGCTGGAACTGGTCCCATGTGACAGTGTCGATAGGGAAAGTGGCTGTGAAATTCTCCCACCATGATGCTGCGGGTCCTTTAAGCTGATGTGTGGCAAACTTCACCTTTTCCGCATCTGTGCATCCTGCCGTGGTCAACTCCCTTGCTGTCTTGCGGAGCCAATCATCTGCTACTATCGGCTCGGTGCTACTAGAAAACACCAGCAGATTCAGCCTAAGAAAACGGGCTAAGTGATCAACAGGTGGTGGTGGTGGTGGGTTGTTGTTGTTGTTCCCCTGATTCTGATTCTGGACTAGCAACTGCATCAATGTATTCTGCTGCTGGATCAACTGAGTGAGCTCCGGTGGGAAGGTAAATCCGGGGTCACGTCTCGGAGGCATCTGAGGGTTTAGAAAAGATGAGATTTAAGAATAGAGAGGGGTCTAGAGAGAAAACACTACCCATATGCACATGAGGCAAAAGCAAACAATTCACTTCATTCAATCAAACATGGACATACAATCAATCTAACTATCGCAAAAGTGCTCGGACTACTATATTTACATGGTGGACTACTACTACTATTGGGGTGGTCTACTAGAAATATTCTTCGGTTGCAGACTCCATGATATCTGCTCTAGCTTCATCAACATAGTCATCATCGCTATCATCTGGGTCCGAGTCGGTGTTGTCGATGATGATGTAGTCTTCCGGGCGAATCTCCTTGGGTTCTTCGTCTTCTTCTATTGGTGTAGGGCCTCCCATAAATATTCCGATCTTCATGATCAGATCGTCATTCTTCTCCACTAATACTTCAATTTCCTCTTCATAATCTTCTCGTGTAGCCTTGAGTTCTTCCTCCAGTTCCTTGATTCTAGTCCTTGCCTTCTTCAGATCTATCATGTCGGTGCACATCTGGTTTTCCTAACGTCGAATGTGCTGGTTTAACTCCTGTATAAAAGCTGCGGCAGATCTATCCTTCCTGGTGCTGATCATCTCCCAGTGCTCATCTCGGCGCCCACAAATCTGGTAGATAGTATCCTTGAGATCATTGCGGTAAACTTCTCCAATGCGTCCCATAGCAATGTGAGCTGCCATGCTCTTTCCTAGACTCCAGGTTGGTGCATCAAATAAAAACTCTATGGGCTCAGTGATTGGCATGAACGTCCTTCCTGGAACTTGAACTTGAATCATCCAGCGCTCTTCTTCAGGTAAACTGGCATTGTAAGTCCCGGTGAAGCTTGGTACTCCTACAGATATCTAGTGACTTCCTTCATGTGACATCCAAAGGGTGTATCTTCATCCGGTTGTGTGAACTTGGTCCTTGCATCCGCCATCCTAAAAGAGTAGAAAAGATGAGGAGTCAGAATGAGAAGAGTGAGTAGTGATCTAGGGCTTTAGCTTACTGGTCGTGTCCTATAGTCAGCGTGTGCTCTGATACCATCTTGTAGCGACCAGACCTCAAACGGTCCAATCTCTGTGCTCCGGTGTCATCCCTGGATCAGTAATGCTGACACCACACAGTACTTGAAGGATTTATAACAGAGTAGCAATCACACACTTATTACATCGAGTGTCTTAAAAGAGAACTTATTACAATAAATATGGCTTAAGGCCATCTAATAACGATAACAGCGGAAGGCTTGGAAGATAAGTGAGTCCATCAACTCCAACGGCATCATTGAGTATAGAACCACGACCTAAAGGCACCTTACTCGTCGTCTGAAAAGTTTGCAACATGAACATTGCAGCCCGAAACGGGTCAGCACATGGAATATGCTGGCAATGTAACACATAGAGAGCAATGAAGGAATACGACTATACTACATGCATATTTGGCTGGTGGAAAGCTCTATGGTTACAGTTTTGGGTAAAGCCAATTTTTCCCTACTGCAAAGGAATAAATTTTATTTAACTATCATGGTGGTTGTTAAACATTGAGAGTGTAGACACCCTCTCAATCCCAATTAAACATCATCATTAAAAACCCAACAAATTAATTAGAGTAACATGATGAGATTCACATGATAATCCAAGTACTAGATACTCAAGATGCCCATAACCGGGGACACGGCTAACCATGATTAGTTTATACACTCTGCAGAGGTTTGCGCACTTTTCCCCACAAGACCCGGTCTCCTCCGTTGGGATTCTCGCACTACATGGTGTTTGAGAAACGGATGACCGAGACATAGTCTTTCAGAAGCGCTAGCACCTTACGATCGGGTAGACCGTTACACCTACTTTCCCCTACATCTGCTAGTCTACCACTGTAAGAGTTCGCACAACTTAGTCAACTATGCTAGAGCCCATAGAAGCTTGTGGCTGCACACGAAAGTTTCTAGTATGAATAATCTCATGATCCCTTTGAGCCTGGGTGGCGGTCCAAAAGAAAAACAGGCAATCGCTGGAATACCCAGGTGCCTCAATCCACCCAGATGTGTGTTTAAGTTGCCACCTTAGATAAACCATTAATTTAACAAACTCACATCTGTCATGGATTTCACTCACCCAATCCACGTCTACTAGCATAGCATGGCATAATAAGCAAACGCAGAAGTAACTCCCAAATGTTTGATAATAAAACAGGTGATAGGTACTACCTCATCTACTTCCCAAACCCATAATTTAATTAGATCCTAATCATGCAATGTGTGAGGATTGATCTAATGCAATAAAACTAGGTAATAGAAGGTATGATCAAAGTGTTACTTGCCTTGCTGATGATCCGCAAAACCTAGCGATTCGAAGTAGCAAGCGGCGCACTCCGGGTACTCTATCGCAAACAAAGAAGCATACAATAAGTACTCAACTAATTCACAAGTAAAATTCAAATAAGAGATCTAACCAGAAAGTTCAACTTAAGAACTCCGGTTTGCAAAAAGAATCAAATCGAACGAAGCAACGAAAGACAAACAGCAAAAGAAACAAGCTTCGTTTACTTATCTGAATCTAGGTTAAATTTTACAGAGGCAAAAACTTGTTTGAGTTGGTTAAACAGAAAGAGGGTTTCGAGATGAAACTCCAGGCACTTGAATCGCCTGATTCCGAGAAATGAGCGAAAAGTTATACTAGAATGAAAATCGGATGAGAAATCGCGATCAGAAAAATCGCGGATTTAATCCGAGAAAAAGGAAAACGACGAACAGATTAATGAACGAACGTTCGTTATCTGGATCTAAACGAAGAACGCGTTCGTTAAAATGAACGAACAAGCGAACGCTCGCTAAATAACTAAACCGAGAAAAAAATAAAACCGATCTATCTAAAAAATTGAATCTAAAAAACCGAAAATAAATCGGTGAAAACCAACGGTTTTCTAAAAAAACCGGCGGGCGGCTCGACCTCGTCGGCGGCGAGCTCCGGCGGCGGTGGGGCGGCGGGCGGCGGCGGCGGCTGGGGCGCGGCGCGGCTAGGGTTTGGGCAGGCGGCGTGGCTTGGTCTGGGGGCGGCCCAGGTGGCGCTATATAAAGCCCCCCGGCCAGGCGGAGTCCTGGCCGGACACGACCCAAGGTCGGTTCGTATTTTTTTAAATAATTACCCTCAGAAAAAAACAAAAGGAATACTAAACAGACTCCAAAATCACAAAATAAATTTTCCCCGGCTTCTAAAATCAAGCCGCACAGGATGAACATTTATTTGGGGCCTAAATGCAATTTTGAAAAACATGCATTTTTCCTAAATTCAAATAAAATAGCAAATAAATCCAAAATAAAATCTTATTTGATTTTATTATTAAATCCTCAATATTTCTTTATTTTGGGAAAGTCATTTTATTCCCTCTCTCATATTTTGATAATAGAAATAATTGAAGATAAAATAAATAAAATCAAATGATCCTATTTTCAAAATTTGAGAAAACTCAAATATGAAAATTTCGATATCCCCAACTCTCTCCAAGGGTCCTTGAGTTGCGTGAAATTTCTGGATCAACCAAAATGCAATAAAATATGATATGCAATGATGATCTAGTGTATAACATTCCAAATTGAAAATTTGGGATGTTACATATCTATACAAATCTCAATTATATTGATCTAAAAAATTATAGAATCAAGATTAGTAAAAAGGAGGTGATTTTGCCACGCGGATGGCGGGGGATGTTTCTTATTTTTAGAGGACATTGTCCTGGCGGTTTGCTAACATGCGGTCCCACATGTCAGTGCTTTACCAAGATGATTCGCGTCCCACATGAGGCAGAACAACGGCAAAAGCAACACATGGTTAACTTAAAGAAGATGAGGGAGAAGCGGATTCAACAACGAGTGAAATGATGGTTGCTTCATCCCTCCAACTTCTTTTTTTAGCATTATTACTTTGTCCCTCCAACTTAACTGCGGGAAAGGTGCAACTTTGTGATTTGACGCCTCATTGCTCATTACTACGCCGGCGCCATGATTGGGTGCTTCACCCCGGCTGCTCTGCACTGTATTCCGGTATGGCATGTGGACCCGGTAGCTTGATGTCCCACATGTCGGTGAAAGGGACTAGAAATTTATGAAATCGAGCGCCCCACTCTTACGACGGAGGAGTGCATGACACGACGGCCCAGTGAACTATCACTTGTGCTGTATAGTACTATAGTTTTGCTGTTTCGCATGATCCATCGATACAAACCCGATTAAACAGGAAAGGCCGGGATTTTTCCCGCGCGGTATATGATACTGGCCATACATTTCAAAGGCAATTTAATGTATGCAAGCTGAATAATTAAGTAACAATATGATATCTAGTAAAACTAAAAACACATATGATTTATTGTGTTAGAGTGTAGTAGTAGTGTTGTATTGCATAGTTGTTAGATGTAACATGCGAGAAAGTGTAGAGATGTAGTTTTGGAGGGCCTACAGAGAGAAAAGCGTAATACGTTCACCAAACTTCAGAATAAGCTGATTACAGTCACTATATACGTTTTGCGGTGATTATACGGTCACTTGCTCACGGTTCAGCATCAGATTGCACTCTGTTGACCGGCCAAATAGTCTGCGTGGCACCATGTTGACTAGTTAAATTGTCCGTGTTCCTTGTGGGTCCCACCTGTCAGTTCACATAGGGAAAAGGTCAGATAAACACAAATTTACACAGGCGCGACAAGACTCCAACCCATGCGCGGGAATCACCTGGTTGTGTATGTGTCTGTCAGGGCCTGATGTGTGCGCATGCACGTGTAGGTTGAGCACTTGAGCGTGAGATTGTGGGTTGGTCGTGTGGTGTACTGGTGTGTGCATGCATTCGTGCGTGTGTGCATGTGAGTGTTGCATGCGTGCGTGGCTGCGTGTGTAAATGTGAGTGTTGCGTGCGTGGGTGCATGTGTTCGTGTTAGTGTTGCGTGCATGCAGTTCGTGTGCATGCGTGCGTGTGTGTATAATCACCACACCAGCTCCTGTCTGTTAAAACAGACGACTCAGCATACCCATACAAGGCCACCTTGTTCGCTGTGCCCGCGGTCATGACTTCGAACCACCGTCCAATATTTTTTTGTCGCTTGTTTTCATTCTTACTAGCAAGATGCCCGTGCATTGCACATAACATCAAGATGCATTTGTATGACTAGTTTATCTTGTGAGAGAAAAGGATGAATGTGGGAAGGCCTTATTTGCAAATGTGGAGAGGTGTGTGGGTACCTTTGCAAAATTGCCATAGTTTCTTTCCTATCTGTTAGATATAAATCGGACGGCCTATATTGCAGGATGGCAGGCACACCATCATCACCAACTCTATTTTTATAAGAGTGTAGATGTAGAGTAGATACAAGCCGACAGGTGGGCCTGATGGTAGTGAGATAATGTGATGCAACACTAGAGGTGCCACGTGGAGCGTTTAACTGGTCAACTAGTCGTGTCTAGAGCAAATACAGAGTTGTATGGTGAGCCCGTGACTATATAATAACCACAAAACGTAAATGGTGACCGTAATGAGTGGATTCTGAAGTCCAATGTACGTATCGTGCTTTCGCTTCAAATACAATGATCATCATTGTATATATCACGAGAGAAAGATGAAACATGCGTGAATGTGCTGGGGGCTTACTTTTAGAGGACTTGGAGATAGTTTGTGTGCGTACGTGAAAGGGGCGTAGAGGGGGGGTATGCGATGGAGAGAGAGATGCTCTTCGTTTCTCTTTATTATGACTAACTTTATATATAGTATAAAAATATACAAATTCACAGTGCGGAATAAATATGCCCTAGAGGCAATAATAAAGTTATTATTTATTTCCTTATATCATGATAAATGTTTATTATTCATGCTAGAATTCTATTAACCAGAAACATAATACATGTGTGAATACATAGACAAACAGAGTGTCACTAGTATGCCTCTACTTGACTAGCTCATTGATCAAAGATGATCATGTTTCCTAACCATAGACATGAGTTGTCATTTGATTAACGGGATCACATCATTAGGAGAATGATGTGATTGACTTGACCCATTCCGTTAGCTTAGCACTTGATCGTTTAGTTTGTTTCTATTACTTTCTTCATGACTTATACATGTTCCTATGACTTTGAGATTATGCAACTCCCGTTTACCGGAGGAACACTTTGTGTGCCACCAAACGTCACAACGTAACTGGGTGATTATAAAGGTGCTCTACAGGTGTCTCCAAAGGTACTTGTTGGGTTGGCGTATTTCGAGATTAGGATTTGTCACTCCGATTGTCGGAGAGGTATCTCTGGGCCCACTCGGTAATGCACATCACTATAAGCCTTGCAAGCATTGCAACTAATGAGTTAGTTGCGGGATGATGTATTACGGAACGAGTAAAGAGACTTGCCAGTAACGAGATTGAACTAGGTATTGAGATACCGACGATCGAATCTCGGGCAAGTAACATACTAATGACAAAGGGAACAACGTATGTTGTTATGCGGTCTGACCGATAAAGATATTCGTAGAATATGTAGGAGCCAATATGGGCATCCAGGTCCCGCTATTGGTTATTGACCAGAGAGGTGTCTCGGTCATGTCTACATAGTTCTCGAACCCATAGGGTCCGCACGCTTAACGTTCGTTGACGATATAGTACTATATGAGTTTTGTATGTTGATGACCGAATGTTGTTCGGAGTCCGGGATGAGATCACGGACATGACAAGGAACTCCGGAATGGTCCGGAGATAAAGTTTAATATATGGGATAGTAGTGTTTGATCTCCGAAAGGGTTCCGGAATTCACCGGAAGGGGTTCCAGATGTTTCCCAAAATGTTTGGGCATGAGAACACTTTATCTGGGCCAAAGGGGAAAGCCCACGAGGCTTTTGGAAAGTGCAAAAGGAAGTTTTGTGGAGACCAGAGGCTAGACGCCAGGAACCCTGGCGTCTAGGGGGTAGACACCGGGAACCCTGGCGTCTAGCCCTGGAGTCCAAGAAGGACTCTTGCCTTTCGGTGAAACCGACTTTGAGGAGGCTTTTACTCCAAGTTTCGACCCCAGGGCTCAACATATAAATAGAGGGGCAGGGCTAGCACCAAAGACACATCAAGAAACACCAAGCCGTGTGCCGACAACCCCGTCCCCTCTAGTTTATCCTCCGTCATAGTTTTCGTAGTGCTTAGGTGAAGCCCTGCGGAGATTGTTCTTCACCAACACCGTCACTATGCCGTCGTGCTACCGGAACTCATCTACTACTTCGCCCCTCTTGCTGGATCGAGAAGGCGAGGACGTCATCGAGCCGAACGTGTGCAGAACTCGGAGGTGCCGTGCTTTCGGTACTTGGATCGGTCGGACATGAAGACGTACGACTACATCAACCGCGTTGATATAACGCTTCCGCGAACGGTCTACGAGGGTACGTAGACAACACTCTCCCCTCTCGTTGCTATGCATCACCATGATCTTGCGTGTGCGTAGGAAATTTTTTTGAAATTACTACGTTCCCCAACAGTGGCATCCGAGCCTAGGTTTTATGCGTTGATGTTGTGCACGAGTAGAACACAAGTGAGTTGTGTGCGATATAAGTCATACTGCTTACCAGCATGTCATACTTTGGTTCGGCGGTATTGTTGGATGAAGCGGCCCGGACAGGTCATTACGCGTACGCTTATGCGAGACTGGTTTTACCGCCGTGCTATGCACACAGGTGACTAGCGGGTGTCAGTTTCTCCAACTTTAGTTGAACCGAGTGTTGCTATGCCCGGTTCTTGAGAAGGTTAAAACAGAACTAACTTGACAAACTATCGTTGTGGTTTTAATGCGTAGGTAAGAACGGTTCTTGCTCAGCCCGTAGCAGCCACGTAAAAACTTGCAACAACAAAGTAGAGGACATCTAACTTGTTTTTGCAGGGCATGTTGTGATGTGATATGGTCAAGACGTGATGAGATATAAGTTGTTGTATAAGATGATCATGTTTTGTTGAAGTTATCGGCAACTGGCAGAAGCCTTATGGTTGTCTCTTTATTGCATAAGATGCAAGCGCCAAATAATTGCTTTACTTTATCGCTATGCGATAGCAATAGTTGCAAGAGCAATAGTTGGCAAGACGACCATGTGATGACACATTGATATAGATCAAGATGATGGAGATCATGGTGTCATTCCGATGACGATGGAAATCATGACGATGTTTTGGAGATGGAGATCAAAGGCACAAGATGATGATGGCCATATCATGTCACATATTTTGATTGCATGTGATGTTTATCTTTTATGCATCTTATCTTGCTTTGATTGACGGTAGCATTATAAGATGATCTCTCACTAAATTTCAAGATAAAAGTGTTCTCCCTGAGTATGCACCATTGCCGAAGTTCGTCGTGCCCAGACACCACGTGATGATCGGGTGTGATAAGCTCTACGTCCATCTACAATGGGTGCAAGCCAATTTTGCACACGCAGAATACTCAGGTTAAACTTGACGAGCCTAGCATATGAAGATATGGCCTCGGAACACTGAGACCGAAAGGTCGAGCGTGAATCATATAGTAGATATGATCAGCATAAGTGATGTTCACCATTGAAAGCTACTCCATTTCACGTGACGATCGGTTATGGTTTAGTTGATTTGGATCACGTGATCACTTAGAGGATTAGAGGGATGTCTATCTAAGTGGGAGTTCTTAAGTAATATGATTAATTGAACTTAAATTTATCATGAACTTAGTCCTGGTAGTATTAGCATGTCTATGTTGTAGATCAATAGCTCACGTTTAGCTCCCCTGTTTTATTTTTGATATGTTCCTAGAGAAAACTAAGTTGAAAGATGTTAGTAGCAATGATGTGGATTGGATCCGTGATCTGAGGTTTATCCTCATTGCTTCACAGAAGAATTATGTCCTTGATGCACCGCTAGGTGACAAACCTATTGCAGGAGCAGATGCAGACGTCATGGACGTTTGGCTAGCTCAATATGATGACTACTTGATAGTTTAGTGCACCATGCTTAACAGCTTAGAATCGGGACTTCAAAGACGTTTTGAACGTCATGGATCATATGGATGTTCCAGGAGTTGAAGTTAATATTTCAAGCAAATACCCGAGTTGAGAGATATGAAGTCTCCAACAAGTTCTATAGCTAAAAGATGGAGGAGAATAGCTCAAGCAGTGAGCATGTGTTCAGATTGTCTGGGTACTACAATCGCTTGAATCAAGTGGGAGTTAATCTTCCAGATAAAATAGTGATTGACAAAATTCTCTAGTCACCATCACCAAGTTAGTAGAACTTCGTGATGAACTATAGTATGCAAGGGATGACGAAAATGATTCCCGAGCTTTTCATGATGATGAAATCGATGAAGGTAGAAATCAAGAAAGAGCATCAAGTGTTGATGATTAACAAGACCACTAGTTTCAAAAAAGGGCAAAGGGAAAGAAAGGGAACTTCAAGAAGAATGGCAAGCAAGTTGCTGCTCAAGTGAAGAAGCCCAAGTCTGGACCTAAGCGTGAGACTAAGTGCTTCTACTACAAAGGGACTGGTCACTAAAAGCGAAACTGCCCCAAGTATTTAGCAGATAAGAAGGATGGCAAAGTGAACAATGCTATATTTGATATACATGTAATTGATGTGTACTTTACTAGTGTTTATAGCAACCCCTCGGTATTTGATACTAGTTCAGTTGCTAAGAGTAGTAACTCGAAATGGGAGTTGCAAAATAAACAGAGACTAGTTAAGTGAAGTGACAATGTGTGTTGGAAGTGGTTCCAAGATTGATATGATCATCATCGCACACTCCCTATACTTTCGGGATTAGTGTTAAACCTAAATAAATGTAATTTGGTGTTTGCGTTAAGCAGAAATATGATTGGATCATGTTTATTGCAATACGGTTATTCATGTAAGTTAGATAATAATTATTGTTCTGTTTACATGAATAAAACCTTCTATGGTCATACACCCAATGAAAATGGTTTGTTGGATCTCGATCGTGGTAATACACATTTTCACAATATTGAAGCCAAAAGATGCAAAGTTAATAATGATAGTGCAACTTATTTGTGGCACTGCCGTTTAGGTCATATTGGTGTAAAGCGCATGAAGAAAATCCATGCTGATGGGCTTTTGGAATCACTTGATTATGAATCAGTTGATGCTTGCGAACCATGCCTCATGGGCAAGATGACTAAGACTCCGTTCTCCGGAACAATGGAGCGAGCAACAGATTTGTTGGAAATCATACATACTGATGTATGTGGTCCGATGAATATTTGAGGCTCGCGGCAGGTATCATTATTTTCTGATCTTCACAGATGATTTGAGCAGATATGAGTATATCTACTTGATGAAACACAAGTCTGAAATATTTGAAAAGTTCAAAGAATTTCAGAGTGAAGTGGAGAATCATCGTAACAAAAATAAAAATTTCTACGATATGATCGCAGAAGTAAAATATTTGAGTTACGAGTTTGGCCTTCAGTTAAAACAATGTGAAATAGTTTCACTACTCATGCCACCTGGAACACCACAGTGTAATGGTGTGTCCGAACGTCGTAACTGTGCTTTATTAGATATGGTGCGATCTATGACGTCTCTTACTGATTTACCACTATCGTTTTGGGGTTATGCATTAGAGACAGCTACATTCACGTTAAATAGGGCACCATCTGAATCCGTTGAGACAACACCATATGAACTATGGTTTGGCAAGAAACCTAATCTGTCATTTCTTAAAGTTTGAGGTTGCAATGCTTATGTGAAAAAGTTTCAACCTGATAAGCTCAAACCCAAATCGGAGAAGTGCGTCTTCATAGGATACCCAAAAGAAAATATTGGGTACACCTTCTATCACAGATCCGAAGGCAAGATATTCATTGTTGAGAATGGATCCTTTCTAGAGAAGGAGTTTCTCTCGAAAGAAGTGAGTGGGAGGAAAGTAGAACTTGATGAGGTAACTGTACCTGCTCCCTTATTGGAAAGTAGTTCATCACAGAAATATGTTCCTGTGACTACTACACCAATTAGTGAGGAAGCTAATGATGATGATCATGTAACTTCAGATCAAGTTACTACCGAACCTCGTAGGTAAACCAGAGTGATATCCACACCGGAGTGGTACGGTAATCCTGTTCTAGAGGTCATGTTACTGGACCATGACAAGCCTATGAACTATGAGGAAGCGATGATGAGCCTAGATTCCGCAAAATGGCTAGAAGCCACGAAATCTGAGATGGGATCCATGTACGAGAACAAAGTGTGGACTTTGGTTGACTTGCCCATTGATCGGCAAGCAATTGAGAATAAATGGATCTTCAAGAAGAAGACTGACGCTGACGGTAATGTTACTGTCTACAAAGCTCGACTTGTTGCAAAAGGTTTGCAACAAGTTCAAGGGATTGACTACGATGAGACCTTCTCACCCGTAGCGATGCTTAAGTCTGTCCGAATCATGTTAGCAATTGCCGCATTTTTATGATTATGAAATTTGGCAAATGGATGTTAAAACTGCATTCCTGAATGGATTTCTGGAAGAAGAGTTGCATATGATGCAGCCAGAAGGTTTTGTCGATCCAAAGGGAGCTAACAAAGTGTGCAAGATCCAGTGATCCATTTATGGACTGGTGCAAGCCTCTTGGAGTTGGAATAAACGCTTTGATAGTGTGATCAAAGCATTTGGTTTTGTATAGACTTTTGGAGAAGCCTGTATTTACAAGAAAGTGAGTGGGAGCTCTGTAGCATTTCTGATATTATATGTGGATGACATATTATTGATTGGAAATGATATAGAATTTCTGGATAGCATAAAGGGATATTTGAATAAGAGTTTTTCAATGAAAGACCTCGGTGAAGCTGCTTACATATTGGGCATTAAGATCTATAGAGATAGATCAAGATGCTTAATTGGACTTTCACAAAGCACATACCATGACAAGATTTTGAAGTAGTTCAAAATGGAACGGTCAAAGAAAGAGTTCTTGCCTGTGTTACAAGGTGTGGAACTGAGTAAGACTCAAAGCCCGACCACGGCAGAAGATAGAAAGATAATGAAAGTCATTCCCTATGCCTCAGCCATAGGTTCTATAAAGTATGCCATGCTGTGTACCAGACCTATTGTATACCCTGCCCTAAGTTTGGCAAGGGAGTACAATAGTGATCTAGGAGTAGATCACTGGACATTGGTCAAAATTATCCTTAGTGGAATAAGGATATGTTTCTCGATTATGGAGGTGACAAAAGGTTCGTCGTAAAGGGTTACGTCGATGCAAGTTTTGACACTGATCCAGATGACTCTAAGTCTCAATCTGGATACATATTGAAAGTGGGAGCAATTATCTAGAGTAGCTCCATGCAGAGCATTGTTGACATAGAAATTTGCAAAATACGTACAGATCTGAATGTGAAAGACCCGTTGACTAAACTTCTCTCACAAGCAAAACATGATCACACCTTAGTACTCTTTGGGTGTTAATCACATAGCGATGTGAACTAGATTATTGACACTAGTAAACCCTTTGGGTGTTGGTCACATGTCGATGTGAACTATGGGTGTTAATCACATGGTGATGTGAACTATTGGTATTAAATCACATGGTGATGTGAACTAGATTATTGACTCTAATGCAAGTGGGAGACTGAAGGAAATATGCCCTAGAGGCAATAATAAAGTTATTATTTATTTCCTTATATCATGATAAATGTTTATTATTCATGCTAGAATTGTATTAACCGGAAACATAACACATGTGTGAATACATAGACAAACAGAGTGTCACTAGTATGCCTCTACTTGACTAGCTCGTTGATCGAAGATGGTTATGTTTCCTAACCATAGACATGACTTGTCATTTGATTAACGGGATCACATCATTAGGAGAATGATGTGATTGACTTGACCCATTCCGTTAGCTTAGCACTTGATCGTTTAGTTTGTTGTTATTGCTTTATTCGTGACTTATACATGTTCCTATGACTATGAGATTATGCAACTCCCATTTACCGGAGGAACACTTTGTGTACCACCAAACGTCACAACGTAACTGGGTGATTATAAAGGTGCTCTACTGGTGTCTCCAAAGGTACTTGTTGGGTTGGCGTATTTCGAGATTAGGATTTGTCACTTTGATTGTCGGAGAGGTATCTCTGGGCCCACTCGGTAATGCACATCATTATAAGCCTTGCAAGCATTGGAACTAATGAGTTAGTTGCGGGATGATGTATTATGGAACGAGTAAAGAGACTTGCCGGTAACGAGATTGAACTAGGTATTGAGATACCGACGATTGAATCTCGGGCAAGTAACATACTAATGACAAAGGGAACAACGCATGTTGTTATGCGGTCTGACCGATAAAGATCTTCGTAGTATATGTAGGAGCCAATATGGGCATCCAGGTCCCGCTATTGGTTATTGACCAGAGAGGTGTCTCGGTCATGTCTACATAGTTCTCGAACCCGTAGGGTCCGCACGCTTAACGTTCGTTGACGATATAGTACTATATGAGTTTTGTATGTTGATGACCGAATGTTGTTCGGAGTCCGGGATGAGATCACGGACATGACGAGGAACTCCGGAATGGTCCGGAGATAAAGTTTGATATATGGGATAGTAGTGTTTGATCTCCGGAAGGGTTCCGGAATTCACCGGAAGGGGTTCCAGATGTTTCTCGAAATGTTTGGGCACGAGAACACTTTATCTGGGCCAAAGGGCAAAGCCCACGAGGCTTTTGGAAAGTGAAAAAGGAAGTTTTGCGGAAACCAGAGGCTAGACGCCAGGAACCCTGGCGTCTAAGGGCTAGACGCCGGGAACCCTGGTGTCTAGCCCTAGAGTCCGAGATGGACTCTTGCCTTTCGGGTGAAACCGACTTTGAGGTGGCTTTTACTCCAAGTTTCGACCCCAGGGCTCAACATATAAATAGAGGGGTAGGGCTAGCACCAAAGACACATCAAGAAACACCAAGTCGTGTGCCGGCAACCCCGTCCCCTCTAGTTTATCCTCCGTCATAGTTTTTGTAGTGCTTAGGCGAAGCCCTACGGAGATTGTTCTTCACCAACACCGTCACCACGCCGTCGTGCTGCCGGAACTCATCTACTACTTCGCCCCTCTTGCTGGATCGAGAAGGCGAGGACGTCATCGAGCCGAACGTGTGCAGAACTCGGAGGTGCCGTGCTTTCGGTACTTGGATCGGTCGGACGTGAAGACGTACGACTACATCAACTGCGTTGATATAACGCTTCCGCGAACGGTCTACGAGGGTACGTAGACAACACTCTCCCCTCTCGTTGCTATGCATCACCATGATCTTGCATGTCGTAGGAATTTTTTTGAAATTACTACGTTCCCCAACATAAATATCATTGTGGGCACCATGCAATGCAAATTAGCGTTCATACTCCTCCATATAACTTTGTAATGTTGTATATATGTAGAAATTATAAAATAATTTTTTGGCCACACTTTATTCAAAAGGAATGTTGTATGTGAAATAAACGTGAAGAGAGGGCTTTTTAGATCAATGGGGTACGTGACGTAACATGTGTGAATGTGTAGTTGATGCATTTGGCAGGGCCTAGAGAGGTATGTGTGTGTATTTCATATTCGAGAGAGGCATGGATAGAGGGGCCGACGGGGGGGCGTGGGAGAGATAGCACGAGAAATGAGAGTGGTCTAGGGAGAGAGAGATGAATATGACGTCACGACGAGAGATTCCCTTGAGTGTGTATATGCAAGGGGGGAGTGGATAGAAGCACCAGGAGAATCTATTTTTGTGTGTGGTGTCTATGTTGGTATGTGTGGGTGTGAGAAGATAACGAGACGTGGGGGCAGAGGGTGTGTCACCGCGTGACGTCCGGTGGGTCGAGGTGAGGCCCTTCGTTCGGTTCCGTCCTGCGCCACATTGGTCGGCCCGTGACGCATTTAGGGAGACCCATGGATGACTAGTCGTACAAGACAAAGATAGCATGATTGTGAAGGACTCTGTGTCCACTGACAAAGCCGGCTAGGATTTGTAACCCTAGGTTCTCGGACTAAGGTAACCTCTTTATCTCTGATATTACTATTCATCCAACCTAACTTTAAGGGGCATCCTACAGAATGCTCTGCTAGAATCATACTCGTCGATTACGAAGAGAGGTGTGAGACAATGCGCGAGAGACATGCCTAAAGATAATGTGCGTACATGAGACACGTAGGCAGGTCTATGTATGTAGAAAGGGTCGATGGGGATTGTGCGTGTGTATGCTTGCGAGAGGAAGAGTGCTTGTGATAAAGGTTAGTGAAAACAGTCGTAAATGGTTATGAGAGGGAGGGAGGGTTATATCGAGAGCATGTGTGCGAGAAAGACACCTCGGGAGAGAGTGTCTGAGCACGTGTGAGAGACCACCGATGGAGAGTGAAACTACACATAAAATACTACTGTACACATTGATTAAAGATATAAATTGTATCCAAATATTAGGATGGGATCATGATATTTGCAGTTCACGTAAGGAACGGTCATTGATCCATTAGACATCTAGATTCTATCAAATTTGAGCATGTGTATGTTATTATTCGACACAATTGATCCACATAGTTAGTATTTTGAACTCCGGACAATGCATCGCTTTAGCAATCGAATATAAACGTGAGTATAGTTCATGTTGTGTGTGTAAAGCACATTATACATACGAAAGTTACACAATGAACATTATAAATACCTACCTATGAACTAGCATACATTTGAATTCAACTTAAGGTGGTTTAAAAAATCGAATTCAACATGAAGTCCATTCAATTATTTGAATTTGATATCATGGCATTTGTAAATCATACCTAAATTATGGGGGCACCAATCTTTGCTTTGATTTTGTACATAATAGAATATGTAGTCATGTACAAAATAGATTCAAATTTAGCTCCTCCATTCCAAAATAATTGTAGTTATAGGATTTTCAAGTGTCAAAATTTCAAAAAGAAGCGGATAATTTAATGAGTTTTTCAAACATACAAGGTCAAATTTAACGTTGTCTATTTAGGTCAATCCTCAAAGTTCAAGAGTACTCTAAACGTGAATGCTTGTGTTTCAAAATTTCGAACGAAGCACCAAAAGAGCCTCTACTTGCCCGAAACCGCGTGAGACTAATGTTTGGTAGTACAAGGAAATTACTTTTCTAATAACTCCGACCCGTGAAACCTACCGGCCCGACGTCCAAAGGTCTAAACTAGGGTAGGTTTGTAGCTTCGTCTAGACGCCACGCAATCGCCTCCGAAAAACATTCATACACAATGGTCGCCTAAGCACACATGAGCGCGGCCGAAATCGCTCCCGCCCACTATTTGGGACACCTGGGATTACCATCCTACCCCCGACCCGCAGTAGGTCCAAAATTTAAGAGGGGGCAAAGTTTGTACTTTCCCCAAATTTCAAACAAGCGCGGCCCATCTTTTGTTCAAAAAAGCCAAAAACGAGCACGTCCTAGACCGAAACATGGTTCTCCCCCTCCCCCCCCCCCCCGCCCACCAGCCGCGGAACCCCGGCGTCCTCCGTCCGCCACCCCATCCCACCCATCAACTGCCACCCTCCTCCATCACGCCGGAGCCGATACCCCGACGTCGTCGTCCACCGCAACGTCAACCGCAATGCCCTCCACGGCTAGTAGTTGAAGCCGAGGCCGAGCCGTCCGTACCCGAGCCAGTTCAACCACGCCGTCCTGCGCCTCACTGCTGCCGCTCCAACTTCGCCACCCTCCACCACACCGGAGCTATTCCTGCTACGCCGTCCTTCGCCGCCTTGGATCTGCTTCCCCTCCACCAATATACGGCCACGGCAACACAGTCAACAATTTGGCCATGGGTTTGTCCAAGGATCCACGGTTCTCCAAAACATCGGTTCCCCCGGGAGAAAAAAGAAGATCACCGCGACGTATGGAGGAGACCACACTGGCAACCAATAAGGGTACTCCTCTTCCCTTATTCGTGCAAATCTTACGTGTCTGCTTGCACGGTATTCATCCCACAGAAGACACTAGTTGACTGCTTCTTCTTGATACTAGATGTTCCTAGTAACTCGCGATGCATAAGGTTTCTCCTCATATACTATTTCACCTTAGCTAGAGGTCCGTTGCCCCCCTGAATTTCAATTCCTGGTCAGTTGATTCCCAATTAACGGAAATATTCCCCGGTGTAACAGGCGCTAGTCCGCCTATTACACCAGGGAAGCAGCACCTCGGTGTTTATCTTAGGGGCGTGTGGGGCCTAGAGCTATTGGCGCCCGATCTGGAGGTCGGACGGGATTAAAGGTATGGCTTGGGGGCGCTACCAAGCACGACGGTGGTGTGAGGTCGAGGGGAGGGCGGGGCGGCGGAGGCAGGGTTTGGGCCAGTGGTCGCTGGCGGTTCGAGAATGATCGTCAACAGTGACTGGCAGGAGGTAGACAAAGGCCATCTGCCCATTCCTTATAGATCGGACGGTTCATTAAAAAATCGACTGAGCTATTTATTTCCAGTCGACTGTTATCTTGATATGACCACATGTGGTGGTGTGCTGGAGGAGGA
Organism: Triticum urartu; assembly: GCF_056163025.1. Taxonomy (NCBI): domain Eukaryota; kingdom Viridiplantae; phylum Streptophyta; class Magnoliopsida; order Poales; family Poaceae; genus Triticum; species Triticum urartu. Next base: position 441,927,035 of record NC_141879.1, on the reverse strand, counting down.
CCTGCATTTCCTGTGCTCATATATTACAAAATCATATGGAGTAGAATCTAATTTTGTTTGCCATGCAATGTTGTAGAGCTATCATATGTCTCCTGTCATTTATTTTTCAGCCACTGCTATCTTCTACTTTTACAGTGCACTAGTTCTGGACACACTTCACCCATACTCTCACTATTGTGTTTTTATGCAAGGGTATTTCAGAGTCTTCCTCGAGAGAAGCAGAAAAGAAAAGAGAGAAGTTGCTCCAGCTTTCTACGTGGGTAAGCATGGCACGTTATAACGCTATAAAGGGTGTAGTGTCAGTAGATGGAGATGGGAACCATAGCTTTGGAGTTGATGACCTCACTCGCAATGAACCACCATCCCAGGTGCTTGCTTTAACTTCGTGGTGTCATTTGTGGTTGCATGTTCCATATGGTGTCTGGCTTGTATTCCAAAGGCCGAAGTTGGTCTTTATTAAGATAAGGAAAGATAATTTTTTACATGAACCACCATCCCTTGAGCACCAGAAGACAAATAGCTAGTCAGGGCACTGGCCGAGCCAGTGACAAGCCCAGCAAAGACAGGCATCACCTGGAAGCCAACTAAAAAGCTGCGATGGTGGCGAAGCAGCCCGCCTCCCACTAGGCTCTTAGGTCCTAGATGATCATGCTCACCACTCCAGCCGGATGTCTATCTTGTATTACTTCTAATTTGGTCAAATTGCATCTGCTTAGCTTACACATTATACCTTTGAATATGACATGTCTTTCTGTTTTAAGTACATACTAGTACATCTTTGTATTAACCATGTTCTTACATCAAACTAATGTTCTTGTGTATCCCTCATCAATCACTTATGATGAGGCAGTCAGGCAAGTGTACTACTCCTCATTTAAAGAATGCAGCGTCAGCCTCCTGACATGATTCTCAAGAAACAGCAAGGCTAGATGAAGATAGTGAACGTAGCTTTGTAGTTGATTACCGAATTTCCCCTACACTAGCATCGCAGGTGCTTGCTCTAACTTGGCAGCGTGATATGTGGTTGCATGTTGCATATGGTGTCTAGATTGTAATTCTTCCAATCTGGTTAAACTACACGTGCTATTCTGCTTAGCTTATACATTATACCTATTAATGTGACATGCCTTCCTGTATTTAGTACATAGTACATATGTCTATTAAGCATGTCCTTACATAAAACTATTATTTTTTTGTATCACGCGTCAATCAATATGACGAGACACCTTTAGTATATGCAGTGCGATATTAGTTGCATCTTTCATATGATTTATAGCATGCGCTGCTTCTAATTTGTAGAAATTCCATTTATGATGGGACGCTTTTAACTTGGCAGAGTCATATTGGTTGCATCTTTCATGTGGTGTCTAGCTTGCATTGCTTCTTATTTGTTGGAATGGTTTCTACTTAGTTTACACAAACAGTTGTGAACATGCCATGTTGTCCTGTTTTTCATACATATTCCATCCTGGTATCATGTGTTTGCCTTACATCAAAGTAGTGATTGTCAGTATCATGCATGAATGAGTTCTGAAGAGAGAATGTTATTGCTTTTTCTTGTCGGTTTTACTTGAAAATTAAAAATCAGTAAAGCGAAAGGAAGTTAGCAAGGCAGCAGATAAAGGTGCTCCTTCCAAACGGAGGGCCTCTACAGTTTCTACTCCTCCATCCCCCCAAGATGATTTCCAAGACAACACATGCATAGACACTCAACGTAGTTGTGTTTATGATGAGCACGTCTCCCCTAGTGCACCATCACCGGTGCTCCCTCTAACTTGGCACTGTTATATGTGGTTGCATGTTATGTGTGATGTCTAGCTTTTATTTCTTCTAATTTTGTTGAATTCCATCTGCTTACATTACACATTATACTTGAATAAGACACGTGTTCCTGTTTCTAGAACATACAATATATGTCTATCACACCATGTTCTTACATCAAATTACTACTATTGTGTAACCTGCAACAATCACTTATCATAAGACACATTTGACTTTGGAGTGTGATATAGGTTACATCTCGCATTCTTTTCTAGCTTGTACTACTAATTTGTTGAAATGGCACTTATGACGAGACAATTTTAACTTGGTAGAGTGATATTCATTGCATCTTTCATATGGTGTCTAGCTTTCATTGCTTCTAATTTGTTGAAATGCTTTCTCCTAAGTTTACACATCATAAGCTGTGAATACGCAATGGCACTAATGATGAGAGACCTCTAACTTGGTAGTGTGATGTTGTTTGCATCTTGCATATGATTTATTTCTTGTACTGCTTCACATTTGTTTAAACGCCATTTATGATGAGACACTGTTAACTTGGCAGAGTGATATTTGTAGCATCTTTCATATGGTGTCTACCTTCCATTGCATTGCTTCTAATTTAGTGAAATGTCTTCTGCTTAGTTTACACATCATAGTTCTGGTTATCTCTTCCGTCCTGTTTTCGTACATATTACATCCTCCTATCATGTGGTTGTCTAACATCAAAGTTCAGTTCATCTGTATCACGCATCAATTTGTTCTGAAGAACTAAATTGTTATTCGTTTTTCTTGTCGGCTTGACTTAACATGGCACAGAGAAAGAGGAAGAAACACAGAATGGCAGGGAACGGGAACTGGAAGAATCCTGCAGATTCTGCTGGTACTGATAGTGCAATAGAAGGTTAAAGTCCAGTCGAAAATTTTACAAACAGGGTATCCCATGCTACACGAGCTGCAGAAAAAGCCAAATAGAAACAAATAGCTGCCACCAAACAAGCAGAGACAACCCTAGTTCTTGCAACACCTTCCACAGTACTACCAGCTGCACGAGTCACTCGTGCGTCAACTGAGCTAGCAGCATGTTCCCAAGCTCCCTTGCCACCTGACACTACTTCCTAAGCACTCTTGACACAAGACGAGTTGGCAAGATCAGATGATCCTTGTGAGCTTCAACAGCAAGAAGGTAGTTGCTGGAGTCAAGTTATAGTTGCATGCTTCTTTATATGTAGTCTCACAGTTTGATGTACACTAACACTTCCTATGTTCGTTGTTGGACTAGCACCTAGGCACAATAGGAAACAAACATCAGGGATAATGCTCGATAGGTTAACTAAATCTAGAGGAGGAAGAATGGAGATCCGTTTTGAGGCAGGTTTAAAAAGGCCACGTGATGCTACAGAGTCAGCCAAGTCAGTATCAGAGGCAACGGTTGCCGTTGGGTGTCATGTATGTATCCTCCCAACATGGATTCGGTACAGGAATGACAAAGAAGAAACCCAGTTCAACACCTTCCTCGACCATTTATCTGTAAGTATGGTTATGTATGGAAACTAGTAATATCATCCTGCTATGTCCCATACTTTCTAGGTTGCTGATAATGAGATTCCCATAATTTTCAACAGATGAGGTTCAAGTTGGATAGCCAAGATGATGCAACCAGACAAGCTTGCACCCATGTTTTCAAGTCTGCTCTGCGACGGTATCGGTATAACTTGAGGAAAACTCACTTTGAAGGCAAGGCTAACAGTGAACTTCCCCAAACATCTCTAGTGGAAAATATATCGGATGAAGACTGGAGGGGCCTCGTTAAACACTGGTCTGATTCGAAGTATCAGGTACATTATATATATGTGATCAGATCACATGTTGAAGTCCTATTTACGCATGTGCCACACAAATCTATCTTCTTGTAGGTGAACTATTCAAAGAACAAGGCCAACCGTACGGAAGTGAAATTCCAACAGACGACGGGATCTCGTAGCTATATTGCACACTACGAGGCTCTTGTAATTAGCCGTTGTTTCACTCTTTTCGTTGTACCATATTATCAGATCTATATTGACTTGTTCCAAATGCAGAGGAAAGCCCGCAAGGACCAAAAAGTATATGAAACAAATGCTGTGGAAATCTTCAAGGACTGTCACACCAGCAAGAAGAAGGGCATGACTACACCAGTCAAAGCCGCTGTTGTAAGTCCTTAATCCTCATGCCTTTTAACTACTACTTACTCTGACTTGTGCCTTGAACTGCATGGTTTGCAGCCAATGTTTATTACTCTTTTCAATTTTATACACAATTGTCTTAGCGTATCATTGGACCTTACAAGGTTTAAAAGAGAGGAGTGATGTTCCTTTGATCTTGACCTGTAATCTAGTTCCATGCTGGACTTGCCCACACAATGTTACAATTGCATGTTTGTCTGTTCTCAGTTGTTTTGTGATATGAATGATGTCATACTATGCTTACCGTATTATAAACTTCGTCTCTTTATCCTTAGCCCTCAATACAATGTGAAGAAATAGACAATACATTAGCGATGGTACATGGTCATATGTTTGGAACCTGGTTTTATTATGTACTTTGCAATAAAATACAACTAATATTTTACATGGGTTCACCAGAATAAGTTCTGTATATAGACCAAAGCTATTTTGTTTGGTTTTGCTGCCTCCTTAATATCTTCTGTTTTGGTACTACTAATGTAAAACCTCAACTTTTCAGCGAGCTATGGAAAAAATGGTGGAACCGCCACCTTCTGAAGGTGGCGAGGCAACTATAACCGCAATGTCAGCTCTTGCTGTATGGGCTAGTACCTGTCCACTAACAGTGCCAAAAGCGCGTTCCTATGTAATACTGGGTTGGTTTTTAAGGCAATCTCGTCCAAACTGCCTCATGATCAAGATATGCAAGCTCAAAACAATGTTGTATATGCACTCCAGACACAAGTCCATTCCCTAACAGAGACCCTTTGTGAAACAAGGAGAGACATTGTTCGATGTTGTCAAGATATGCATGGTTTTGAAACTAGGCTATCAGACATTTGCTATGTTGTTCAGGAGCCTAGGAGAACTGAAGGCGAAGTTTATGGTGCTCCATCGGACAATACAACATGAAAATGTAACAGTCAGGTCAAATGAACCGAGCTTCTGAACTTCTGGTGGTGCATTTATCTGCTAGACTGTTAACTTTTATGCCAACCTTCCTTTTGTTTTATAGTTGTAATTTGTTTTGGTGCGATACAAAATTTGTTCTTAACGTGCAGCCACCGGCTGAAGAAAACAGAAAGCCATTTTTGTATAGTGTAGGGTGTTCCCTATATTTGCACTAGTGGCGAACTTTGATGCCCATCGGCTGTAGTTAACATGGGCCTTCTAAGGGCCATAGAAACAATGGGCCTTCTACGCGGCGTAGAAACAATGGGCCTTATACGGGCCGTAGACACAATGGGCGTTCTACGGGCCGTATCAGCAATGGGCCTTCTACGGGTCGTATGATCGGTTGGTCAAACATGGGCCAATAACATACCACATTATGGCCATAAATGGGCTAGAGTTGAAATCGTCCGTTCATGGGCCGACCATAACCGGTCGTCATTAATCGGCTGTATTTGATGACGCTATGAAAACGGCCCAAAGTATTAACGGGCCACAAACAGGCCGACTGTAACCACAGGCTGAATTTGGCCCACAAGCAGAATGATCAGGGCTGTTAACGGGTTATCGGATCCAAAACCGGACCTGATATCTTAACGGCATTCCGTTATGGTGGATGCCACGTGTCGGTCACCCTTGATGAAAGCACTTCTGTGACGCGCGATTTATCGTCATGGAAGTGGACACTTCCATGATTATAATTTTGGTAATGTCATGGAACACTTCTACGATAGCACAGGTATGACTATCTTGATTCTGTCATAAAATCGTCATGGATGTACATGCATGACAGAAAACGTGACCTACTGTGACAAACACGTATCATCACGGAAGTGTATTTTTTTGTAGTGAAGGTACAATTACCTCATCAAGTTCTACTTTCCTCCCACTCACTTCTTTCGAGAGAAACTCCTTCTCTAGAAAGGATCCATTCTTAGCAACGAATATCTTGCCTTCGGATCTGTGATAGAAGGTGTACCCAACAGTCCCCTTTGGGTATCCTATGAAGACACATTTATCGATTTGGGTTCGAGCTTATCAGGTTGAAGCTTTTTCACATAAGCATCGCAACCCCAAACTTTAAGAAATGACAACTTGGGTTTCTTGCCAAACCATAGTTCATAAGGTGTCGTCTCAACGGATTTAGATGTTTCCCTATTTAACGTGAATGCAGCCGTCTCTAAAGCATAACCCCAAAACGATAGCGGTAAATCAGTGAGAGACTTCATAGATCGCACCATATCTAATAAAGTGTGGTTACGATGTTCGGACACACCATTACGTTGTGGTGTTCCAGGTGGCGTGAGTTGCAAAACTATTCCACATTGTTTCAAATGAAGTCCAAACTCATAACTCAAATATTCACCTCCACGATCAAATCATAGAAAATTGATTTTCTTGTTATGATGATTTTCCACTTCACTCTGAAATTCTTTGAACTTTTCAAATGTTTTAGACTTATGTCTCATTAAGTAGATATACCCATATCTGCTCAAATCATCTGTGAAGGTGAGAAAATAACGATATTCGCTGCGAGCTTCAATGTTCATTGGACCACATACATCAGTATGTATGATTTCTAATAACTCTGTTGCTCGCTCCATTGTTCCGGAGAACGGGGTTTTAGTAATCTTGCCCATGAGGCATGGTTCGCAAGTACCAAGTGATTCATAATCAAGTGATTCCAGAAGTGTTGGGGAACGTAGTAATTTCAAAAAAAATCCTACGCACACACAATATCATGGTGATGTATAGCAACAAGAGGGAAGAGTGTTGTCTACGTACCCTCGTAAACCATAAGCGGAAGCGTTATGACAACGCGGTTGATGTAGTCGTACGTCTTCATGATCGACCGATCCTTGCATCGAAGGTACGACACCACCGCGATCTGCACACATTTGGCTCGGTGACGTCCCACGAACTCATGATCCAGTAGAGTGTCGAGGGAGAGCTTCGTTAGCACGACGGCGTGATGACGGTGATGATGATGCTACCGAAACAGGGCTTCGCCTAAGCACCACTACAATATGATCGAGGTGGATTATGGTGGAGGGGGCACCGCACACGGCTGGAAACAATCAACTTGTGTGTTCTAGGGTGCCCCCTTCCCCCGTATATAAAGGAGCAAGGGTGGAGGCCGACCGGCCTTGGGGCGCGCCAAGGAGAGGGGGGTCCTCCTCCTATTGGGAGTAGGACTCTCCTTTCCTAGTTTAACTAGGAAGGAGGAAGGGGGAAGGAAGGAGAGGAAGAGAGGGAGGAAAGAGGGGGCGCTCCCCCTCCTTGTCCAATTCGGACTCCCAAGGGGGGCGACCAGCCCTAGGCCCTCTCCTCTCTCTCCCACAAGGCCCATGTCGGCCCATTAGTTCCCCCGGGGGTTCCGACAACCCTCCGGCACTCCGATAAATATCCGGTGACCCCCGGAACTCATCCGGTGTCCGAATATAGTCGTCCAATATATCAATATTTATGTCTCGGCCATTTCGAGACTCCTCATCATGTCCGTGATCACATCCGGTACTCTGAACTATCTTCGGTACATCAAAACACATAAACTCATAATACCGATCGTCACCAAACGTTAAGCATGTGGACCCTACGGGTTCGAGAACTATGTAGACATGACCGAGACACGTCTCCGGTCAATAACCAATAGTGGAACCCTGATGCTCATATTGGCTCCTACACATTCTATGAAGATCTTTATCGGTCAAACCGCATAACAACATACGTTGTTCCCTTTGTCATCGGTATGTTACTTGCCCGAGATTCGATCATTGGTATCTCAATACCTAGTTCAATCTCATTACCGGCAAGTCTCTTTACTCGTTCCGTAATGCATCATCCTGTGACTAACTCATTAGTCACATTGCTTGCAAGGCTTATAGTGATGTGCATTACCGAGAGGGGCCAGAGATACCTCTCCGACAATAGGAGTGACAAATCCTAATCTCGATCTATGCCAAATCAACAAACACCATCGGAGACACTTGTAGAGCACCTTTATAATCACCCAGTTACGTTGTGACATTTGCTAGCACACAAAGTGTTCCTCCGGTATTCGGGAGTGGCATGATCTCATAGTCGTAGGAACATGTATAAGTTATGGAGAAAGCAATAGCAACAAACAAAATGATCATCGTGCTAAGCTAACAGATGGGTCAAGTCAATCACATCATTCTCTAATGATGTGATCCCGTTAATCAAATGACAACTCATGTATATGGTTAGGAAACATAACCATCATTGATTCAACGAGCTAATCAAGTAGAGGCAAACTAGTGACACTCTGTTTGTCTATGTATTCACACATGTACTAAGTTTCCGGTTAATACAATTCTAGCATGAATAATAAACATTTACCATGATATAAGGAAATATAAATAACAACTTTATCATTGCCTCTAGGGCATATTTCCTTCAGTCTCCCACTTGCACTAGAGTCAATAATCTATATTACATTGTAATGATTCTAACACCCATGGAGTCTTGGTGCTGATCATGTTTTGCTCATGAGAGAGGCTTAGTCAACGGGTCTTCAACATTCATCCGTATGTATCTTGCAAATCTCTATGTCTCCCTCCTTGACTTGATCGCGGATGGAATTGAAGTGTCTCTTGATGTGCTTGGTTCTCTTATAAAATCTGGATTCGTTTGCCAAGGCAATTGCACCAGTATTATCACAAAAGATTTTCATTGGACCCGATGCACTAGGTATGACACCTAGATCGGATATGACCTCCTTCATCCAGACTCCTTCATTTGTTTCTTCCGAAGCAGCTATGTATTCCGCTTCACACGTAGATCCCACCACGATGCTTTGCTTGGAACTACACCAACTGACAGCTCCACCATTTAATAAAAATGCGTATCTGGTTTGTGACTTAGAGTCATCTGGATCAGTGTCAAAGCTTGCATCGACGTAACCGTTTACGACGATCTCTTTGTCACCTCCATATACGAGAAAGATATCCTTAGTTCTTTTCAGGTATTTTAGGATGTTCTTGACCGCTGTCCAGTGATCCACTCTTGGATTACTTTGGTACCTCCCTGCTAGACTGATAGCAAGGCAATGGTACACAGCATTGCATACATGATAGAGCCTATGGATGAAGCATAGGGAACACCTTTCATTTTCTCTCTATCTTCTGAAGTGGTCGGGCATTGAGTCAGACTCAACTTCACACCTTGAAACACAGGCAAGAACCCTTTATTTGCCTGATCCATTTTGAACTTCTTCAAAACTTTATCAAGGTATGTGCTTTGTGGAAGTCCAATTAAGCATCTTGATCTATCGCTATAGATCTTGATGCCCAATATATAAGCAGCTTTACCGAGGCCTTTCATTGAAAAATTCTTATTCAAGTATCCTTTTATGCTATTAAGAAATTCAGTATCATTTCCGATCAACAATATGTCATCCACATATAATATCAGAAATGCTACAGAGCTCCCACTCACTTTTTTGTAAATACAGGCTTCTCCAAAAGTCTGTATAAAACCATATGCTTTGACCACACTATCAAAGCATATATTCCAACTCCGAGAGGCTTGCACCAGTCCATAGATGGATCGCTGGAGCTTGCACACTTTGTTAGCACCTTTTGGATCGACAAAACCTTCTGGTTGCATCATATACAACTCTTCTTTAAGATATCCATTAAGGAATGCAGTTTTGACATCCATTTGCCAAATTTCATAATCATAAAATGCGGCAATTGCTAACATGATTCGGACGGACTTAAGCATCACTACATGTGAGAAGGTCTCATCATAGTAAACTCCTTGAACTTGTCGAAAACCTTTTGTAACAAGTCGAGCTTTGTAGATAGTAACATTACCGTCAGCGTCAGTCTTCTTCTTGAAGATCCATTTATTCTCTATGGCCTGCCGATCATCGGGCAAGTCAACCAAAGTCCACACTTTGTTCTCATACATGGATACCATCTCAGATTTCATGGCCTCAAGCCATTTCGTGGAATCTGGGCTCATCATCGCTTCATCATAGTTCGTAGGTTTGTCATGGTCAAGTCACATGGCTTCCAGAACAGGATTACCGTACCACTCTGGTGTGGATCTTACTCTGGTTGCCTACGATGTTCGGTAGTAACTTGACCAGAAGTTTCATGATCATCATCATTAGCTTCCTCACTTACTAGTGTAGGAATCACAGGAACTGTTGTTAGTGATGAACTACTTTCCAATAAGGGAGAAGGTACAATTACCTCATCAAGTTCTAGTTTCCTCCCACACACTTCTTTCGAGAGAAACTCCTTCTCTAGAAAGGATCCATTCTTAGCAACGAATATCTTGCCTTCGGATCTGTGATAAAAGGTGTACCCAACAGTCTACTTTGGGTATCCTATGAAGACACATTTCTCCGATTTGGGTTCAAGCTTATCACGTTGAAGCTTTTTCACATAAGCATCACAGCCCCAAACTTTAAGAAACGACAACTTGAGTTTCTTGCCAAACCACAATTCATAAGGTGTCATCTAAACGGATTTAGATGGTGCCCTATTTAACGTCAATGCAGCCGTCTTTAAAGCATAACCCCGAAACGATAGCGGTAAATCAGTGAGAGACTTCATAGATCGCACCATATCTAATAAAGTGTGGTTACGATGTTCGGACACACCATTACATTGTGGTGTTCCGGGTGGCGTGAGTTGCAAAACTAGTCTGCATTGTTTCATAATGAAGTCCAAACTCATAACTCCAATATTCACCTCCACGATCAGATCGTAGAAACTTGATTTTCTTGTTACGATGATTTTCCACTTCACTCTGAAATTCTTTGAACTTTTCAAATGTTTCAGACTTCTTTTTCATTAAGTAGATATACCCATATCTGCTCAAATCATCTGTGAAGGTGATAAAATAACGATATCCGCCGCGAGCTTCAATGTTCATTGGACCACATACATCAGTATGTATGATTTCCAGTAACTCTGTTGCTCGCTCCATTGTTCCAGAGAACGGAGTTTTAGTCATCTTGCCCATGAGGCATGGTTCACAAGTACCAAGTGATTCATAATCAAGTGATTCCAGAAGTCCATCAGAATGGAGTTTCTTCATGCACTTTACACCAATATGACCTAAAGGCAGTGCCACAAATAAGTTGCCATTTCATTATCAACTCTGCATCTTTTGGCTTCGATATTAATGTGTATCACTACTATCAAGATTTAGTAAAAATAGACCACTCATCAAGCGTGCATGACCATAAAAGATATTACTCATATAAATAGGACAACTATTATTCTCTGATTTAAATGAATAACCGTCTCGCATCAAACAAGATCCAGATATAATGTTCATGGTCAACGCTAGCACCAAATAACAATTATTTAGGTCTAAAACTAATCCCGAAGGTAGATGTAGAGGTAGCGTGCCGACGGTGATCACATCAGCTTTGGAACCATTTCCCATGCGCATCGTCACCTCGTCCTTAGCCAATCTTCGCTTAATCCGTAGCCCCTGTTTCGAGTTGCAAATGTTAGCAACTGAACTAGTATCAAATACCTAGGCACTACTGCGAGCCTTAGTAAGGTACACATCAATAACATGTATATCAAATATACCTTTCACTTTGCCATCCTTCTTCTCCGCCAAATACTTGGGGCAGTTCCGCTTCAAGTGACCAGTTCCTTTGCAGTAGAAGCACTCAGTCTCAGGCTTAGGTCCAGACTTGGGTTTCTTCACTGGAGCAGCAACTGGCTTGTTGTTCTTCTTGAAGTTCCCCTTCTTACCTTTACCCTTTTTCTTGAAATTGGTGGTCTTGTTGACCATCAACACTTGATGCTCCTTCTTGATTTCTACCTCCACAGCCTTTAGCATTGCGAAGAGCTCAGGAATCGTCTTATCCATCCCTTGCATATTATAGTTCATCACGAAGCTCTTGTAGTTTGAAAGCAGTGATTGAAGAACTCTGTCAATGACACTATCATCAGGAAGATTAACTCCAAGTTGAGTCAAGTGGTTGTGGTACCCAGACATTCTGAGTATATGTTCACTGACAGAACTATTCTCCTCCATCTTGGAGTTGTAGAACTTATTGGAGACTTCATATCTCTCAATCCGAACACTTTCTTGAAATATTAACTTCAACTCCTGGAACATCTCATATGCTCCATGACGTTTAAAACGTCGTTGAAGTCCTGGTTCTAAGCCGTAAAGCATGGCACACTGAACTATCGAGTATTGCTCTGTCAGGTGTTCACAACATCTGGCGTTGCTCCTGCAACAGGTTTTTCACCTAGCAGTGCTTCCAGGGCATAATTCTTCTGTGCAGCAATGAGGATAATCCTCAAGTTACGGATCCAGTCCATGTAGTTGCTACCATTATCTTTCAACTTAGCTTTCTCTAGGAACGCATTAAAATTCAATGGAACAATAACACGGGCCATCTATCTACAACAACATAGACATGCAAAATACTATCAGGTACTAAGTTCATGATAAATTGAAGTTCAATTAATCAAATTACTTAACAACTCCCACTTAGATAGACATCTCTCTAATCATCTAAGTGATCACGTGATCCATATCAACTAAACCATGTCTGATCATCACATGAGATGGAGTAGTTTTCAATGGTGAACATCACTATGTTGATCATATCTACTATATGATTCACGCTCGACCTTTCGGTCTCAGTGTTTCGAGGCCATATCTGCATATGATAGGCTCGTCAAGTTTAACCCGAGTATTCCGCGTGTGCAAAACTGGCTTGCACCCGTTGTATGTGAACATAGAGCTTATCACACCCGATCATCACGTGGTGTCTCGGCACGATGAACTGTAGCAACGGTGCATACTTAGGGAGAACACTTATACCTTGAAATTTAGTGACGGATCATCTTATAATGCTACCGTCAAACTAAGCAAAATAAGATGCATAAAGGATAAACATCACATGCAATCAATATAAGTGATATGATATGGCCATCATCATCTTGTGCCTTTGATCTCCATCTCCAAAGCACCATCATGATCACCATCGTCACCGGCTTGACACCTTGATCTCCATCGAAGCATCATTGTCGTCTCGCCAACTATTGCTTCTACGACTATTGCTACCGCTTAGTGATAAAGTAAAGCAATTACATGGCGATTGCATTTCATACAATAAAGCGACAACCATATAGATCCTGCCAGTTGTCGATAACTATGTTACAAAACATGATCATATCATACAGTAAAATTTAGCTTCATGTCTTGACCATATCACATCACAACATGCCCTGCAAAAACAAGTTAGACGTCCTCTACTTTGTTGTTGCAAGTTTTACGTGGCTGCTACGGGCTGAGCAAGAACCGTTCTTACCTACGCATTAAAAACCACAACGCGGTATAGTGATTGATTTTTGATCTTCAGAAAGAACCATGTTCATTGAATCCGATTCAACTAAAGTTGGAGAAAGTGACACCCACCAGCCACCTATGTGCGAAGCACGTCGGTAGAACCAGTCTCACGTAAGTGTATGTGTAATATCGGTCTGGGCCGCTCATCCAACAGTATCGCCGAATCAAGAATCAACTAGTGATGGCAAGCAATATGTATATAGCCACGCCCACAACTCATTTATGTTCTACTCGTGCATATAACATCTACGCATAAACCTGGCTCTGATGCCACTGTTGGGGAACGTAGTAATTTCAGAAAAAATCCTACGCACACGCAAGATCATGGTGATGTATAGCAACGAGAGGGAAGAGTGTTGTCTACGTACCCTCGTAGACCATAAGCGGAAGCGTTATGAAAATGCGGTTGATGAAGTCGTATGTCTTCATGATCGACCGATCCTAGCACCGAAGGAACGACACCTCTGCGATCTGCACACGTTCGGCTCGGTGACATCCCACGAACTCACGATCCAGTAGAGTGTCGAGGGAGAGCTTCCTTAGCACGACGACGTGATGACGGTGATGATGATGCTACCGGAACAGGGCTCCGCCTAAGCACCGCTACTATATGACCGAGGTGGATTATGGTGGATGGGGGCACCGCACATGGCTGGAAACAATCAGCTTGTGTGTTCTAGGGTGCCCCCTGCCCCCGTATATAAAGGAGCAAGGGGGGAGGTCGGCTGGCCTTGGGGCGCGCCAAGGAGAGGGGGGAGTCCTCCTCCTAGTGGGAGTAGGACTCCCCTTTCCTAGTTCAACTAGGAAGGAGGAAGGGGGAAGGAAGGAGAGGAAGAGAGGGAGGAAAGAGGGGGCGCTGCCCCCCTCCTTGTCCAATTCGGACTCCCAAGGGGGGGGACAACCCTAGGCCCTCTTCTCTCTCTCCCACAAGGCCCATGTTGGCCCATTAGTTCCCCCGGGGGTTCCGACAACCCTCTGGTACTCCGATAAATATCCGGTGATCCCCGTAACTCATCCGGTGTTCAAATATAGTCGTCCAATATATCAATCTTTATGTCTCGACCATTTCGCGACTCCTCGTCATGTCCGTGATCACATCCGGGACTCTAAACTATCTTCGGTACATCAAAACACATAAACTCATAATACTGATCGTCACCGAAAGTTAAGCGTGCGGACACTATGGGTTCGAGAACTATGTAGACATGACCGAGACATGTCTCCGGTCAGTAACCAATAGCGGAACCTAGATGCTCATATTGGCTCCTACATATTCTATGAAGATCTTTATCGGTCAAACCGTATAACAACATATGTTGTTCCCTTTGTCATCGGTTTGTTACTTGCCCGAGATTCGATCATTGGTATCTCAATACCTAGTTCAATCTCGTTACCGGAAAGTCTCTTTACTCGTTCCGTAATGCGTCATCCTGTAACTAACTCATTAGTCACATTGCTTGCAAGGCTTATAGTGATGTGCATTACCGAGAGGGCCCAGAGATACCTCTCCGACAATCGGAGTGAAAAATCCTAATCTCGATCTATGCCAACTCAACAAACACCATCGGAGACACCTGTAGAGCTCCTTTATAATCACCCAGTTACGTTGTGATGTTTGGTAGCACACAAAGTGTTCCTCTGGTATTCGGGAGTTGCATGATCTCATAGTCATAGGAACATGTATAAGTTATGGAGAAAGCAATAACAACAAACTAAACGATCATTGTGCTAAGCTAACAGATGGGTCAAGTCAATCACATCATTCTCTAATGATGTGATCCCGTTAATCAAATGACAACTCATGTATATGGTTAGGAAACATAACCATCATTGATTCAACGAGCTAGTCAAGTAGAGGAAAACTAGTGACACTCTGTTTGTCTATGTATTCACACATGTACTAAGTTTCCGTTTAATACAATTCTAGCATGAATAATAAACATTTATCATGATATAAGGAAATATAAATAACAACTTTACTATTGGCTTTAGGGCATATTTCCTTCAAGAAGTCCATCAAAATGGAGTTTCTTCATGTGCTTTACACCAATATGACCTAAACGGCAGTGCCACAAATAAGTTGCACTATCATTATCAACTCTGCATCTTTTGGCTTCAATACTATGAACTTGTGTATCACTACTATCAAGATTTAGTAAAAATAGACCACTCATCAAGGGTGCATGACCATAAAGTATATCACTCATATAAATAGAACAACCATTATTCTCTGATTTAAATGAATAACCATCTCGCATTAAACAAGATCCAGATATAATGTTCATGCTCAACGCTGGCGCCAAATAACAATTATTTAGGTCTAAAACTAATCCTGAAGGTACATGTAGAGGTAGCGTGCCGACGGCGATCACATCGACTTTGGAACCATTTCCCACGTGCATCGTCACCTCGTCCTTAGCCAATCTTCGCTTAATCCTTAGCCCCTGTTTCGAGTTGCAAATGTTAGCAACTGAACCGGTATCAAATACTCAGGCACTAGTGTGAGCATTAGTAAGGTACACATCAATAACATGTATATCAAATATACCTTTCATTTTGGCATCCTTCTTCTCCGCTAAATACTTGGGGCAGTTCTGCTTCCAGTGACCAGTTCCTTTGCAGTAGAAGCACTCAGTCTCAGGCTTAGGTCCAGACTTGGGTTTCTTCACTTGAGCAGCAACTGGATTGCTGTTCTTCTTGAAGTTCCCCTTCTTCCCTTTACCTTTTTCTTGAAACTGGTGGTCTTGTTAACCATCAACACTTGATGCTCCTTCTTGATTTCTACCTCCGCAACCTTCAGCATTGCGAAGAGCTTAGGAATCATCTTATCCATCCCTTGCATATTATAGTTCATCACGAAGCTCTTGTAGCTTGGTGGTAGTGATTGAAGAACTCTGTCAATGACACTATCATCAGGAATATTAACTCCCAGTTGAGTCAAGTGGTTGTGGTACCCAGACATTCTGAGTATATGATATTTTCACGCAGAAGGAGTTGAACCTCAGACAAAGGAGATGGCTTGAATTGATCAAGGACTATGATATGAGATTGCATTATCACCCAGGGAAAGTAAATGTTGTAGCAGATGCCTTGAGCCGTAAAAGCCATGTGAACACCCTCATAGCTGGAGGATTACCTCAGAATTTAGCCGACAGTCTCAGAGATCTCTGATTGGAAATAGTACCAAGAGGATTTGTCGCCACCTTGGATATTCAGTCCACTCTGGCCAAAAAGATCTGTGAAGCGCAGAAGACGGACAAGGAAATTGCAGAGATAAAGGAAAAGATGAGTAACGGAAAGGCTAAAGGTTTTCATAAGGATGAACATGGAACTTTATGGTTCGAGGATCGTATCTATGTGCCTAATGATCAAGAGGTCCGGAAGTTAATTCTTCAGGAGGCCCATGATTCACCGTACTCGATTCACCCAGGCAACACCAAGATGTATCTGGATTTGAAGGAAAGTTTCTGGTGGACAGGTATGAAGAAGGATATTGCCGAGTACGTAGCAGTATGCGATGTTTGTCAGCGAGTAAAGGCTGAGCATCAGAAGCCGGCAGGGTTACTTCAACCACTGCCGATTCCCAAGTGGAAATGGGAAAAACTTGGAATGGATTTTATCACAGGATTACCCAGGACCCGTTCAGGTTATGATTCTATCTGGGTAGTGGTTGATCGCTTAACCAAGGTAGCTCATTTCATTCCCGTGAAGACTACATATACCAGTGCTAAGTTAGCCAAGATATACATGACCAGGATCGTATGTCTGCATGGAGTTCCGAGGAGTATCGTGTCAGATAGAGGAACGCAATTTACCTCAAAGTTTTGGAATCAGTTGCATGAAACTTTGGGTACGAGGCTGGAGTTCAGTACAGCTTTTCATCCGCAGACAGATGGACAGACCGAGAGAGTCAACCAGATTCTGGAGGACATGTTGAGAGCATGTGCGCTAGACTATGGGTCTAGCTGGGATGACAATCTGCCATACGCAGAGTTCTCATACAACAACAGCTATCAGACAAGTCTGAAGATGGCCCCTTTCGAAGCTCTATACGGAAGGAGGTGTAGAACACCATTGCTGTGGGATGGTGTTGGAGACTGAAAGCTTTTTGGTCCCGATCTTATCAGAGACTCTGAAGAGAAGGTCAAGCTGATTCGAGATAGACTCAAGATAGCCCAGTCGAGACAAAAGAGTTATGCTGACAGTAAACGCAAGGAGGTAACGTATGAAGTTGGAAACCGAGCCTATCTCCGTGTGTCCCCACTTCATGGAATCAAGAGATTTGGTGTTAAAGGAAAATTAGCACCCAGGTTCATTGGCCCCTACAAAATCCTCGAACGCAGAGGAGAAGTTGCATACAAGATGGAATTGCCGGAAGGACTGTCAGGAGTTCATGATGTCTTCCATGTTTCCCAGCTGAAGAAATGCCATGCTGAGATGGCCGATATTCCTTTGAGAGGCACAGTGCCCCTAGAGGCCATACAGCTCGACAGTGATCTAACTTATGAGGAGAAACCCGTCAGGATTCTCGAGACTGCGAATAGAGTTACCCGCAGCAAGATCATCAAGTTTTGCAAGGTTCTGTGGAGTCATCATTCTGAGGAGGAAGCCACCTGGGAGCGAGAAGAAGATCTCCGCCGAGACCACCCGCACCTATTTGCTAGCCAACCCGAATATCGAGGGAGAGATTCATCTTAAGGTGGGTAGGTTTGTAACATCCCAAATTTTCAATTTGGAATGTTTTACAATTATTAGCTAAGCATCTATGCATTTTGTTTGAATTGAGTGGCATTTGGAAATTTCCAGAGGCTTTTGAGTTTTGGTTTAATTTGGATTCAACTTGGCATTTGAAAATCTACTTCAATATCCCTGACAAATACTTGAGAAAAAGTATGAGAGGAGCTAACATGACACTCCAAAAATGTCAGAAGAAAATATTGCCAAAAGGTTTGAATTCAAATTTGATTTTTATTTGGAGTTTCCAAAAAAATGTTTTTATTTTTTGTTTCTGTTTTGCCTCTGGAAAAATGTTCACGTTGTAGGATTTATTTTTCTGATTTTATTAATATATATATATGTCCTATATAAAAATATTATAGTTTTCGCTTATATTAGTTTCTCTCTCTGCCTTAATTCAAAAAAAAAGAAAAAAAAGAGGAAAGACCCAGGCGCGAGCCAGGCCAACCGGCCCAGCCAACACCCGAGCCGGCCCAGCCAACAGCAGGCCCGCGCGCCCGTGCCCGAACCCCTCTCCCCTCGGTCGCTCGCTCGCCCCCTTCCCTCTCTGTCCCACTGACCCGCGGGGCCCGCCCTCATCCCCAACCCCTCGCTCACGAAACCGAACCAGAGCACGCCCGAGCGCCGCCGTGGTTCCGATCTTCCCGTGATCGCGCTCCGAAGCTGCCCCCTCCTCCAAGTTGATGTCCTATAAATACCTTCGCCCTTCCTCCCTCGAACCCCCTAAAACCCTAACCTCGAAACCCACCACCGCCCACGCCCATGCCGAACGCATCTCGCCGCCGTCGCCTCGGTTCGCCGCAACTCCCGACGCCGGTGAGCCCTCTCTGCCCCTCTAAGCACCTTTACCCGAACCCCCTCTTCGTTACGCACATCTTTGACATCCTCTCATCGCCCAGGAACGACCGAAGCCGCCGCCCCGAGCATCACCGCCCGCCGCTGGAGTTGCAGAGAACCAGGAGCCCCGCCGAGCTCGTCCCACTCGCCTCTGTCGTTCCCGAGCTCCACTGACTCCATCCCCGAGCTCCCCTCGAGCTGCTGCACCCGTCCGACGACTCCGCCGCCGCCCCGGACCACCAGAGCACCCCCGCCACCAATGCCCGAGCCCACCTCGTTGTCGACCGCTGCTGTAAGCCACCGGACTCCCCACCACCGTTCGATTTCCAATCTAGGGACTAGATTAGATCACGCGAAGAGTTTGGTTTTTCTTTAGTAGACCGGTTTAGTTTCGGTTAGATCAGTTTATTTTAAGTTGTGGTTTAGTTGGACCGGCCCGATCGGTTTATTTCTGTTAGCCCGTGGACGCAGTGGTCTATTAATCGCTTAGGCGTTGTTTAGTTTTCGAGCGCTCACTATTTTGGCCCGTTAGCGCCTAGGTGTTTTATTTTTAATTTTCGTTTCTGTTTTTAACAGAATAGTTTCAGTTTTGTAAAATCTATATCTTTTAATTTATTTAATATTTTTAGTTGATTCTTTTTGCTCTAGTTTGCAAATTTCCTATAGTTGCTGTAGAAAATTAGATTCGGCCATGTTTAGGTTTTTAAAAATTGTTTTATATTAGTTTTAGTAAGATTAGTTTTTATGCTATAAATTGAGTTAGGATTATTTTATTTTAGTGATTCTTTTTGTCACTGCTTTGTTTTGACCTTGTCTAGAAGTAGGAATTTATTTGGGCATTTATAGTCTTTATTAAAAATAGTTTTTATGCGAAAACAAGCTTTTCTAGTTTATTTAGCTTGCCGTGGTTTTCGGCTGTTCTAGTTTTGTAAATTTTTATTTTACCTATGTTATAATTTATTTTAGGTTAGTTTCTGTAGTTACAGAGGGTGAACTTTTATTTGCAAAAAAAAATGTTTATTTATTTATTTATTTTTCTTGCTAGTTGTTGGCTTGGAGCTCTTTGAGTTTTCTTTGGTTTTTGTTTTGATTGTTTTGTGTGATTTATGTTAGCATGTTGTTACGTTAAGTGATGGTATGGTTGTATGCTTATATGATTATTCTTTGCTTCGATAGAATTTCCGGAGTGCGAAGCTTGCTATCTCGAGTCACTAGCATTTGAAGACCGTCAGCCAGGCAAGTCATTTGGTCATGTTTTTGCAATACCTATGATTTTGTTGCATTAGAATTGTTTCTCCCCACCATGCATGCAGTAGGAGAATTTTAAGTTATGTTCTTGAGTAGTATCATGAGGTAGGATGAACCCAATTCCCCTTGTTACCATTGCCCACGACGATGTAGTTTATTTTTGCTATGCTCATAGACGGGGTTGGTTGAGTGATTCATAAGGGAGATGTGAGAGTCAAGATGATGACAACCCCATGACTTCAAGCTCAAGATGGACTTCAAATTCACTACTGGGTGGAGGACGGTTGACGGGCACCCTGGAGAAACCAGCGGATGGCCGGGATGCATGGAGAAGCGCTATGACATCTTGCGGAAAGCTTCACCCAGCCACGAAGAGACGGATGGATACCCCTTGACCGGAAGCTTACCTGTGCAGCCGCAAGCCATTATGGGCTCTGGCTGGGTTGACCCTAGGCGTGACTCTGGACGGACGGTGCCAGCAGATGTAGAAGAACGGTAGGACATGGATGGGCACCGACAGTGCCTAGAGAAACTCTACGGAAGACCCTGTTTCGTTCATCCCGTCTTCAAACACCAGGCAGTGCTAGGACATAAAGGAGGGAACGATTCTTGCGGGTAAAGTGCACAAGACTCTGCAGAGTAACAACCTAATCGATTAGCCGTGTCCCCGGTTACGGACAAATGAGCCTCTGGATATTGGAGTATGTCGGAAATCTCAACACCGAACTTAATAAATTAATTGAGGGGTTATTTAATAATTGGGAATGAGACATTGGTTGGCAGAACCATCTCAATAACAACCAACATTTTGTAGTAATTGCAAGCAAGTCCTTTGTTATAGGGAAAAATTGGCTTTTTCGCAAAAACATAAAACTTAGAGCCCCACAGCCAAATTGCATATAGTGTTAGCATTATTATTGTTGTTCTCTCTATGACTTGCCAGCATATTCAAAATGTTGACCTACACGGCTGCAACGTCTTATGTTGCAGAGGAGTTTTCCGACCAGGAGTGAGGCTACGATCCACGCTTGGCGGTTGCCCTATGGAGTCGGATGGACTCGCTATTCGTCTACGCTTCCGCAGCTTTATTTAGTTTATTTCTCATGAGTTGGCCTTCGGCTGAATTTATTCTACTGTAATAAAGACTCGATATGAGAATCGTGTAATAAATTCAGGTGTGATTGAACTTTGAATCTTTTCATCAATGTACTGTGTGTGCTAGCATGATCTTGGGATGGTACACCTACACAGAGACTTGACCGATTTTGGGTCAGGACGCTACAAAAGCATGGCACACTGAACTCTCGAGTAGTCATCACCTTTCCTCTACCAGGTGTTCACAACATCTGGCGTTGCTCCTGTAGCGGGTTTGTCACCTAGCGGTGCTTCCAGGATGTAATTCTTCTGTGCAGCAATGAGGATAATCCTCAAGTTATAGATCCAGTCCGTCTAGTTGCTACCATCATCTTTAAACTTAGCTTTCTCTAGGAACGCATTAAAATTCAACGGAACAACAGCACGGGCCATCTATCTACAACAACATAGACATGCAAAATACTATTAGGTACTAAGCTCATGATAAATTAAAGTTCAATTAATCAAATTACTTAATGATACGTCTCCAACGTATCTATAATTTTGATTGCTCAATGCTATATTATCTACTTTTTTGGACATTATTGGGCTTTATTTTCCACTTTTATACTATTTTTGGGACTAACCTATTAACTGGAGGCCCAGCCCAGAATTGTTGTTTTTGCTTATTTTAGGGTTTCGAAGAAAAGGAATATCAAATGGAGTCCAAACGGAATGAAACCTTCGCGAATGTGATTTTCTCACCGAACATGATCCAGGAGACTTGGAACCTATGTCAAGAAACAAAGGAGGAGGCCACGAGGTAGGGGAGCGCGCTTACCCCCCCCCCCCCCAGGCGCGCCCTCCACCCTCGTGGGCCCCCTGTTGCTCCACCGACGTACTCCTTCCTCCTATATATACCTACATACCCCCAAACGATCAGATACGGAGCCAAAATCCTAATTCCACCGCCATAACTTCATGTATCCATGAGATCCCATCTTGGGGCCTGTTCCGGAGCTCCGCCGGAGGGGGCATCCATCACGGAGGGCTTCTACATCAACACCATAGCCTCTCCGATGAAGTGTGAGTAGTTTACCTCAGACCTTCGGGTCCATAGTTATTAGCTAAATGGCTTCTTCTCTCTTTTTGGATCTCAATACAATGTTCTCCCCCTCTCTTGTGGAGAACTATTCGATGTAATCTTCTTTTTGCGGTGTGTTTGTTGAGACCGATGAATTGTGGGTTTATGATCAAGTCTATCTATGAACAATATTTGAATCTTCTCTGAATTATTTTATGTATGATTGGTTATCTTTGCAAGTCTCTTCGAATTATCAGTTTGGTTTGGCCTACTAGATTGATCTTTCTTGCAATGGGAGAACTGCTTAGCTTTGGGTTCAATCTTGCCGTGTCCTTTCCCAGTGACAGTAGGGGCAGCAAGGCACGTATTGTATTGTTGCCATCGAGGATAACAAGATGGGGTTTTCTATCATATTGCATGAATTTATCCCTCTACATCATGTCATCTTGCTTAAGGCGTTACTCTGTTTTCATTAACTTAATACTCTAGATGCATGCTGGATAGCGGTCGATGAGTGGAGTAATAGTAGTAGATGCAGGCAGGAGTCGGTCTACTTGTCTCGGACGTGATGCCTCTATACATGATCATACCTAGATATTCTCATAACTATGCTCAATTCTGTCAATTGCTCAACAGTAATTCATTCACCCACCGTAAAATACTTATGCTCTTGAGAGAAGCCACTAGTGAAACCTATGGCCCCCGGGTCTATCTTCATCATATTAATCTTCCAATACTTAGTTATTTCCTTTGCTTTTTACTTTGCTTTTATTTTACTTTGCATATTTATCATAAAAATACCAAAAATATTATCTTATCATATCTATCAGCTCTCACTCTCGTAAGTGACCGTGAAGGGATTGACAACCCCTTATCGAGTTGGTTGCGAGGAGTTATTTGCTTTGTGCAGGTACTAGGGGACGCGCGCGCAACCTCCTACTGGATTGATACCTTGATTCTCAAAAACCGAGGGAAATACTTATGCTACTTTGCTGCATCATCCTTTCCTCTTCAGGGAAATCCAACGCAGTGCTCAAGAGGTAGCAAGAAGAATTTCTGGCGCCGTTGCCGGGGAGGTTCGTGCAAGTCAAGATTTGACTTCCAACAATGAGCCACTTTTGGCGTCTACGCAAAAGTCAACATACCAAGTACCCATCACAATCCTTATCTTCCGCATTACATTATTTGCCATTTGCCTCTCGTTTTCCTCTCCCCCACTTCACCCTTGTCGTTTTATCCGCCCTCTCTCTCTCTCTATCCTCCCTCTCTTTCTCTATTTGCCTCTTTTTGCCTTCTTGCTTTTTGTTTGCTTGTGTGTTGGATTGCTTGCTTGTCATGATGGCTCAAGATAACACTAAATTGTTTGACTTTACCAATACCAACAACAATGATTTTATTAGCACTCCGATTGCTCCTCTTACCGATGCTGAATCTTGTAAAATTAATGCCACTTTGCTGAATCTTGTTATGAAATATCCGTTCTCCGGCCTTCCTAGTGAAGATGCCGCTACCCATCTAAATAGCTTCGTTGATTTGTGTGATATGCAAAAGAAAAAAGATGTGGATAATGACATTGTTAAATTGAAGCTATTTCCTTTTTCGCTTAGAGATCGTGCTAAAGCTTGGTTTTTGTCTTTGCCTAAAAATAGTATTGATTCTTGGAACAAGTGCAAAGATGCTTTTATCTCTAAGTATTTTCCTCCCGCTAAGATCATCTCCCTTAGAAACGATATTATGAATTTTAAGCAACTTGATCATGAACATGTTGCACAAGCTTGGGAGAGGATGAAATTAGTGATACGTAATTGCCCTACTCATGGTTTGAATTTGTGGATGATTATACAAAAAATTTATGCCGGATTGAATTTTGCTTCTAGAAATCTTTTAGATTCGGCTGCGGGAGACACTTTTATGGAAATCACTTTAAGAGAAGCTACTAAACTCCTAGATAATATTATGGTTAATTATTCTCAATGGCATACTGAAAGATCTACTAATAAAAAGGTGCATGCAATAGAAGAAATTAATGTTTTGAGTGGAAAGATGGATGAACTTATGAAATTATTTTCTAGTAAGAGTGTTTCTTCTGATCCTAATGATATGGCTTTGTCTACTTTGATTGAGAATAATAATGAATCTATGGATGTGAATTTTGTTGGTAGGAATAATTTTGGTAACAACGCGTATAGAGGAAATTTTAATCCTAGGCCTTATCCTAGTAATCCCTCCAATAATTATGGTAATTCCTACAACAATCCTTATGGAAATTATAATAAGATGCCCTCTGATTTTGAATCTAATATTAAAGAATTTATTACTTCGCAAAAGAATTTCAATGCTTTGATTGAAGAAAAATTGCTTAAGATTGATGATTTGGCTAGGAACGTTGATAGAATTTCTCTTGATGTTGATTCTTTGAAACTTAGATCTATTCCACCTAAGCATGATATCAATGAGTCTCTCAAATCCATGAGAATTTCCATTGATGAGTGCAAAGAAAGAACCGCTAGGATGCGTGCTAAGAAAGATGCCTTTATAAAAGCGTGTTCTTCTAGTTCCTATGAAAATAAAGATGAAGATCTAAAAGTTATTGATGTGTCCCCTATTAAATCTTTGTTTTGCAATATGAATCTTAATAATGGTGGGACTGGGCATGATCCACCTTTACCTAGAAGGCGTTCCAAAAATTCGGAGTTTTTAGATCTTGATGCTAAAATTGATGAAAGTGGGATTGAAGAAATTAAAACCCTAGATGTTGCTAAACCCACTATTTTGGATTTAAAGTAATTTAATTATGAAAATTTCTCTTTGATTGATTTTATTTCCTTGTTGCAATCCATGCTAAATTCTCCTCATGCTTATAGTCAAAATAAAGCGTTTACTAAACATATCGATGATGCCTTGATGCAATATTATGAAGAAAAACTTGAATTGGAAGTGTCTATCCCTAGAAAACTTTATGATGAGTGGGAACCAACTATTAAAATTAAGATTAAAGATCATGATTCTATGCTTTATGTGATTTGGGTGCTAGTGTTTCCACGATTCCAAAGACTTTGTGTGATTTGTTAGGTTTCCGTGATTTTGATGATTGCTCTTTAAAATTGCACCTTGCGGATTCCACTATTAAGAAACTATGGGAAGAATTAATGATCTTATTATTGTTGGAAATAGGAATTATGTGCCCGTAGATTTTATTGTTCTTGACATAGATTTCAATCCTTCATGTCGTATTATTCTTGGTAGACCTTTCCTTAGAACGATTGGTGCAATTATTGATATGAAGGAAGGAAATATTAGATTCCAGTTTCCGTTAAGGAAAGGCATGGAACACTTTCCTAGAAAGAAAATTAAATTACCTTATGAATCTATTATGAGAGCCACTTATGGATTGCCTACCAAAGATGGCAATACCTAGATCTATCCTTGCTTTTTATGCCTAGCTAGGGGCGTTAAATGATAGCGCTTGTTGGGAGGCAACCCAATTTTATTTTTATTCCTTGCTTTTTGCTCCTGTTTAGTAATAAATAATTTATATATCCTCTGTTTTGGTTGTGTTTTTGTGTTTAATTAGTGTTTGTGCCAAGTAGAACCGTCGGGAAGACTTGGGGAAAGTCTCGATATCTTGCTGTAAAAAATAGAAACTTTAGCGCTCACGAGAACTGCTGCAATTTTTATTTGGAAAGTGATATTTAGTTAATTCTTTTTTCAGATGCTTAATAGATAAATTCCTCACGTCCATAAATTTATTTTAGAATTTTTGGGGTTCCAGATCTTGCGCTAGCTACAGATTACTATATACTGTTCTGTTTTTGACAGATTCTGTTTTTCATGTGTTGTTTGCTTATTTTGATGAATCTATGGCTAGTAAAATAGTTTATAAACCATAGAGAAGTTGGAATACATTAGGTTTAACACCAATATAAATAAAGAATGATTTCATTACAGTACCTTGAAGTGGTCTTTTGTTTTCTTTCGCTAACGGAGCTCACGAGATTTTTCTACTTTGAGTTTTGTGTTGTGAAGTTTTCAAGTTTTGGGTAAAGATTTGATGGATTATGGAACAAGGAGTTGCAAGATCCTAAGATTGGGGATTCCCATAGCACTCCCAAGATAATCTAAGGACACCTAAAAGCCAAAGCTTGGGGATGCCCCGGAAGGCATCCCCTCTTTCGTCTACTTCTATCGGTAACTTTACTTGGAGCTATATTTTTATTCACCACATGATATGTGTTTTGCTTGGAGCGTATTCTATTATTTGAGTCTTCATTTGTTAGTTTACCACAATCATCATAGCTGTACACACATTTTGAGAGAGCCATACATGATTTAGAATGTGTTAGAAAACTCTATGTGCTTCGCTTATATCTTTTGAGTTATATAGTTTTGCTCTATGTGCTTCACTTATATCTTTTAGAGCACGGTGGTGGATTTGTTTTATAGAAACTATTGATCTCTCATGCTTCACTTAGATTATTTTGAGAGTCTTAAATAGCATGGTAATTTTCTTAAATAATCCTAATATGCTTGGTATTCAAGAATAATAAAACTTTCTTATGAGTGTGTTGAATACTATGAGAAGTTTGATGCTTGATAATTGTTTTGAGATATGAAGATGGTGATATTAAAGTTGTGCTAGTTGAGTAGTTGTGAATTTGAGAAATACTTGTGTTAAAGTTTGTGATTCCCGTAGCATGCACGTATGGTGAACCGTTATGTGATGAATTCGGAGCATGATTTATTTATTGATTGTCTTCCTTATGAGTGGCGGTCGGGGACGAGCGATGGTCTTTTCCTACCAATCAATCCCCCTAGGAGCATGCGTGTAATACTTTGCTTTGATAACTTGTAGATTTTCGTAGTAAGTATATGAGTTCTTTATGACTAATTTTGAGTCCATGGATTATACGCACTCTCACCCTTCCACCATTGCTAGCCTCTCTAATACCGCACACCTTTCGCCGGTATCATACACCCACCATATACCTTCCTCAAAACAGCCACCATACCTACCTATTATGGAATTTCCATAGCCATTCCGAGATATATTGCCATGCAACTTTCCACCGTTTTGTTTATCATGACACACTCCATCATTGTCATATTGCTTAGCATGATCATGTAGTTGACATCGTATTTGTGGCAAAGCCACCGTTCATAAATCTTTCATACATGTCACTCATGAGTCATTGCATATCCCAGTACACCGTCGGAGGCATTCATATAGAGTCATATTTTGTTCTAAGTATCGAGTTGTAATTGTTGAGTTGTAAGAAAATAAAAGTGTGATGATCATCATTATTAGAGCATTGTCCCAAGTGAGGAAAGGATGATGGAGACTATGATTCCCCCACAAGTCAGGATGAGACTCTGGACGAAAAATAAAAAAGAAAAAGAAAAGAGGCCATAAAAAAGAAGAGAAAAGGCCCAAATAAAAAAATGAGAGAAAAAGATAGAAGGGGCAATGCTACTATCCTTTTACCACACTTGTGCTTCAAAGTAGCACCATGATCTTCATAGTAGAGAGTCTTTCATTTCGTCACTTTCATATACTAGTGGGAATTTTTCATTATAGAACTTGGCTTGTATATTCCAATGATGGGCTTACTCAAATTGCCCTAGGTCTTCGTGAGCAAGCGAGTTGGATGCACACCCACTTAGTTTCTTTTTGAGCTTTCATATACTTATAGCTCTAGTGCATCCATTGCATGGCAATCCCTACTCACTCACATTCATATCTATTGATGGGCATCTCCATAGCCCGTTGATACACCTAGTTGATGTGAGACTATCTTCTCCCTTTTTGTCTTCTCCACAACCACCATTCTATTCCACCTATAGTGCTATATCCATGGCTCACGCTCATGTATTGCGTGAAGATTGAAAAAGTTTTGAGAATGTCAAAAGTATGAAACAATTGCTTTGCTTGTCATCGGGGTTGTGCATGATTTAAATACTTTGTGTGGTGAAGATAGAGCATAGCCAGACTATATGATTTTGTAGGGATAACTTTCTTTGGCCATGTTATTTTGAGAAGACATGATTGCTTTGTTAGTATGCTTGAAGTATTATTATTTTTATGTCAATATGAACTTATATCTTGAATCTTTCGGATCTGAATATTCATACCACAAATAAGAAGAATTACATTAAAATTATGCCAAGTAGCATTCCACATCAAAAATTCTGTTTTTATCATTTACCTACTCGAGGACGAGCAGGAATTAAGCTTGGGGATGCTTGATACGTCTCCAACGTATCTATAATTTTTGATTGCTCCATGCTATATTATCTAATGTTTTGGACATTATTGGGCTTTATTTTACATTTTTATATTATTTTCGGGACTAACGTATTAACCGGAGGCCCGACCCAGAATTGTTGTTTTTTTGCCTACTTTAGGGTTTCGAAGAAAAGGAATATCAAACGGAGTCCAAATGGGATGAAACCTTCGGGAACGTGATTTTCTCATCGAGCATGATCCAGGAGACTTGGACCCTACGTCAAGAAACAAAGGAGGAGGCCACGAGGTAGGGGAGCGCGCCTACCCCCCCAGGCGTGCCCTCCACCCTCGTGGGCCCCCTGTTGCTCCACCGACGTACTCCTTCCTCCTATATATACCTACGTACCCCCAAATGATCAGATACGGAGCCAAAACCCTAATTCCACCGCCGTAACTTCCTGTATCCACGAGATCCCATCTTGGGGCTTGTTCTGGAGCTCCGCCGGAGGGGGCATCCATCACGGAGGGCTTCTACATCAACACCATAGCCTCTCCGATGAAGTGTGAGTAGTTTACCTCAGACCTTCGGGTCCATAGTTATTAGCTAGATGGCTTCTTCTCTCTTTTTGGATCTCAATACAATGTTCTCCCCCTCTCTTGTGGAGAACTATTCGATGTAATCTTCTTTTTGCGGTGTGTTTGTTGAGACCGATGAATTGTGGGTTTATGATCAAGTCTATCTATGAACAATATTTGAATCTTCTCTGAATTCTTTTATGTATGATTGGTTATCTTTGCAAGTCTCTTCGAATTATCAGTTTGGTTTGGCCTACTATATTGATCTTTCTTGCAATGGGAGAACTGCTTAGCTTTGGGTTCAATCTTGCCGTGTCCTTTCCCAGTGACAGTAGGGGCAGCAAGGCACGTATTGTATTGTTGCCATCGAGGATAACAAGATGTTTTTTTATCATATTGCATGAATTTATCCCTCTACATCATGTCATCTTGCTTAAGGCGTTACTCTGTTTTCATTAACTTAATACTCTAGATGCATGCTGGATAGCGGTCGATGAGTGGAGTAATAGTAGTAGATGCAGGCAGGAGTCGGTCTACTTGTCTCGGACGTGATGCCTATATACATGATCATACCTAGATATTCTCATAACTATGCTCAATTCTGTCAATTGCTCAATAGTAATTCGTTCACCCACCGTAAAATACTTATGCTCTTGAGAGAAGCCACTAGTGAAACCTATGGCCCACGGGTCTATCTTCATCATATTATTCTTCCAATACTTAGCTATTTCCTTTGCCTTTTACTTTTCTTTTATTTTACTTTGCATCTTTATCGTAAAAATACCAAAAATATTATCTTATCATATCTATCAGATCTCACTCTCGTAAGTGACCGTGAAGGGATTGACAACCCCTTATCGCGTTGGTTGTGAGGAGCTATTTGCTTTGTGCAGGTACTAGGGGACGCGCGCGCAACCTCCTATTGGATTGATACCTTGGTTCTCAAAAACTGAGGGAAATACTTACGCTACTTTGCTGCATCATCCTTTCCTCTTTGGGGAAATCCAACGCAGTGCTCAAGAGGCAGCACTTAAGAACTCCCACTTAGATAGACATCTCTCTAATCATCTAAGTGATCATGTGATCCACATCAACTAAATCATGTTCAATCATCACGTGAGATGGAGTAGTTTTCAATGGTGAACATCACTATGTTGATCATATCTAGTATATGATTCACGCTCGACCTTTCGATCTCAGTGTTCCAAGGCCATATCTGCATATGCTAGGCTCGTCAAGTTTAACCTGAGTATTCTGCGTGTGCAAAACTGGCTTGCACACGTTGTATGTGAATGTAGAGCTTATCACACCCGATCATCACGTGGTGTCTCGGCACGACGAACTGTAGCAATGGTGCATACTCAGGGAGAACACTTATACCTTGAAATTTAGTGAGAGATCATCTTATAATGCTATCGTCGAACTAAGCAAAATAAGATGCATAAAGGATAAACATCACATGCAATCAATATAAGTGATATGATATGGCCATCATCATCTTGTGCCTTTGATCTCCATCTCCAAAGCACCGTCATGATCACCATCGTCACCGGCTTGACACCTTGATCTCCATCGAAGCATCGTTGTCGTCTCACCAACAATTGCTTCTACGACTATTGCTACCGCTAGTAATAAAGTAAAGCAATTACATGGCGATTGCATTTCATACAATAAAGCGACAACCATATGGCTCCTACCAGTTGTCGATAACTGTGTTAAAAACATGATCATCTCATACAATAAAATTTAGCATCATGTGACCATATCACATCACAACACGCCCTGCAAAAACAAGTTAGACGTCCTCTACTTTGTTGTTGCAAGTTTTACGTGGCTGCTACGGGCTTAGCAAGAACCGTTCTTACCTACGCATCAAAAACCACAACGCTGTATAGTGATTGCTTTTTGATCTTCAAAAAGAACCCTGTTCATTGAATCCGATTCAACTAAAGTTGCAGAAACTGACACCCACCAGCCACCTATGTGTGAAGCACGTCGATAGAACCAGTCTCGCGTAAGCATACGCGTAATGTCGGTCTGGGCCGCTTCATCCAACAATACCGTCGAATCAAGAATCAACTAGGTACGGCAAGCAATATGTATATACCCACGCCCACAACTCCTTTGTGTTCTACTCATGCATATAACATCTACGCATAGACCTGGCTCTGATGCCACTGTTGGGGAACGCAGTAATTTCAAAAAAATTCCTACGCACATGCAAGATCATGGTGATGCATAGCAACGAAAGGGAAGAGTGATGTCCACGTACCCTCTTAGACCGTAAGCGGAAGCGTTATGACAACGCGGTTGATGTAGTCGTACGTCTTCACGATCGACCAATCTAGCACCGAAGGTACGACACCTCCGCGATCTGCACACGATCGGCTCGGTGACGTCCCACGAACTCACGATCCAGTAGAGTGTCGAGGGAGAGCTTCATCAGTACGACAGCGTGATGACGGTGATGATGATGCTACCGGAACAGGGCTTCGCCTAAGCACCGCTACGATATCATCGAGGTGGATTATGGTGGAGGGAGGCACCGCACACGGCTAAGAGATCAATGATCAACTTGTGTGTCTATGGGGTGCCCCCCTCCCTCGTATATAAAGGAGTGGAGGAGGGGGAGGGGGCCGGCTTCCTAGGCGCACCCCATGGGGAGTCCTACTCCCACCAGGAGTAGGATCCCCCCTTCCCTAGTTGGATTAGGAGAGAAGGAAGGGGGAGGAAGGTGGAAGTAAAGGGGGGCCGGCCATCCTCCCAATTCTTATTGGGCTTGGGGGGGTGCGCCCCCTCCTTTGCTCCCTTCTCCTCTCCATATACCTCCTGGGGGGGTCTGGTAACCTCCTGGTACATCGGTAAATGCCCGATCTCACCCGGATCCATTCCGGTGTCCAAATATAGTCGTACAATATATCGATCTTTATTTCTCGACCATTTAGAGACTCCTCGTCATGTCCGTGATCATATCCGAGACTCCGAACTACCTTAGGTACATCAAAACACATAAACTCATAATACGATCGTCACCGAACGTTAAGCGTGCGGACCCTATGGGTTCGAGAACTATGTAGACATGACCGAGACACGTCTCCGGTCAATAACCAGTAGCGGAACCTGGATGCTCATATTGGTTCCTACATATTCTCCGAAGATCTTTATCGTTCAAACCGCATAACGATATACGTTGTTCGCTTTGTCATCGGTATGTTACTTGCCCAAGATTTGATCGTCGGTATCTCAATACCTAGTTCAATCTCGTTACCGGCAAGTCTCTTTACTCTTTCCGTAATGCTACATCCGGTAACTAACTCATTAGCTACATTGCTTGCAAGGCTTATAGTGATGTACATTACCGAGAGGGCCTAGAGATACCTCTCCGACAATCAATGTAACAAATCCTAATCTTTATCTATGCCAACTCAACAAACACCATCAGAGACACCTCTAGAGCACCTTTATAACCACCCAGTTACATTATGACATTTGGTAGCACACAAAGTGTTCCTCTGGTATTCGGGAGTTGCATGATCTCATAGTCGTAGGAACATGTATAAGTTATGGAGAAAGCAATAGCAACAAACTAAACGATCATCGTGCTAAGCTAACGGATGGGTCAAGTCAATAACATCATTATCTAATGATGTGATCCCGTTAATCAAATGACAACTCATGTCTATGGTTAGGAAACATAACCATCATTGATTCAACAAGCTAGTCAAGTAGAGGCAAACTAGTGACACTCTGTTTGTCTATGTATTCACACATGCACTAAGTTTTTGGTTAATAAAATTCTAGCATGAATAATAAACATTTACCATGATATAAGGAAATATAAATAACAACTTCATTATTGCCTCTAGGGCATATTTGCTTCAAAGATAGCCGCCAAATTTTCACAACAAGACTGTAAACTAGACAACCTTATAGATGGCATAGATGAAGAGTAGGCGTTTGATTCTATGTAACAATGCACTTTATCACCAAACTTATCTCCGGCAGAACTTGATAATATTGTCATGGCAAACCTTCTGCTTCAACCTCCGAAACCCAAGGGTTGGAGTGTTTTTGAATACTATACCTGTGGTAAACACCAAGTATGTTCGGAAACCAGGCAATCCGGTCATGGTGCTTGAACAAACAAACTGTATTTAGGGAGTTATGTTATATTACTTTTTAACATAATAAACATCTTCTAGAGTGAATAGTTCAATTAAGGGTTCCTCTCCCTGGGTCATCATGCGTTATTTATGCATGCCTAAGCTGTGAAGCTAAAAAATCACAAGAAGCTTTATATTTTGGGAGTTTTATATTACAACGAAGGCAGTTTGTCGTTTGTCCGTCGAACAATTATTTTCTTAAGAACACTAGCTTTCGGCTTCACCCGTCTGAGGTACATGTCTGGATAACCCGGTTGTAACAATCGCAGAGGTGCTCCCTTTTTGCCCTAGCCGAACAAGCAGGAACGTAGGGCATAAGCACAGGAGCCAGGCAACCCAGCTTGGCAAAAACTTAAGTCATAGAGGTGCATATAATGGCAAGAAAGGATATATATCCACAAACGACACATGTATTTTGAGCTCTAGGCTTCATATAATAATAAGCTTCTATTTACAGAAGCCCCCAGTCTAGACGGAGTGTATACATTTAAGGATGTGTACCCCTCGAGTGTTCCGCATATCCAAACACATCATGGGAAACGTATATATAGAAAATAAAATAAAAAATTGAAAAGGAAACAGAAGAACGAATAAGAAGCATGGTCATACTTATGCGTAGAATATTCGGAGCCGAGCAGTGTTCCAAGGGTTCGGTTCTAAGCGATTATCTGATGCATTGCGAAGGCGGTAGGCTCCTCCCGTCAGAACTTCATCTATAATGAAGTGACCTTCCCATTTTGGTTTGAGCTTGTCCTTTTTCTTCTCTGGGAGGCGTAAAACAAGCTCACCAATGTTATAAGTCTTTCCACGCACTTCTCTGCTTTGGTACCATCGAGCTTGTTGTTGATAGAATGTGGAACGAGCTTTGGCGACATCGCGCTCCTCCTCCAGGTCATCTAAATCATCCTACTGATCGAGCTCGGCCTCTCTCTTTTCATACATGCGCACTCGAGGTGAATCATGAATAATATCGCAGGGTAAGACAGCCTCTGCGCCGTACACCATGAAGAATGGTGTGTATCCGATTGTAGGTTGGGCGTGGTCCGCAACCCCCAGAGTACGGAATCGAGTTCCTCGACCCAGTGTTTATCTGACTCCTTTAAGGATCGCACTATTCTGGGTTTGATGTCGCTCATTATCAGGCCATTGGCCCACTCAACTTGACCATTTGTTTGAGGGTGATATACGGAGGCGTAATCGAGTTCGAGCTTGATGCCCAAGTTAGCACACCAATTTTTCACCTCATTGGTTGTAAAGTTAGAACCGTTCTCAGTGATAATGTTGCGTGGAACACCATAACAGTGTACGATGCCAGATATGAAATCTATCACTGGCCCGTATTCGGCCATTTTTACTGGTTTGGCCTCTATCCATTTAGTGAATTTATCCACCATGACCAGCTGGTATTTTTTTCTTATGGCTTCACCCTTTAAGGGGTCCGACCATATCTAACCCCCAGACCGCAAAAGGCGAGGT
This sequence comes from Triticum urartu, assembly GCF_056163025.1. Taxonomy (NCBI): domain Eukaryota; kingdom Viridiplantae; phylum Streptophyta; class Magnoliopsida; order Poales; family Poaceae; genus Triticum; species Triticum urartu. The sequence goes on along the minus strand of NC_141879.1, from coordinate 441,892,337 downwards.
AATGGGGATAGTTCTTAGGGAAGTGGGAGGCATATGGCTTTGATTGGCGAAGAGCTGGCATCCTACATAGCGCTAAACAAGGGCATGTGCATCTGCTCGGGCCGTGGGCCAGAAGAAGCATGTATGGAAGGCTTTACTTAGTAGGGTCCGGGCTGCGGCGTGATGGCCACCGATGTGAGCATGTATTTCAGCCAAGAGCTGCCGCCCCTCCTCTTCGGAGATACATCTTTGAAGGATTCTGGTGGTGCTTTTCTTGTAGAGCTCTCCCTCATGAACTTTATAGGCCTTAGAGCGTCGGACTATGCAACGGGCCTCGTTATGATCATTAAGGAGCTTCTGCCTATTAAGGTAGGCCAAGAAGGGTTCGGTCCATGGAGCAATAACTGCCATGATTACATGAGCGGAAGGTGTTGGCTCGGTGCTCGAGCCCCCGATGGTATCCGAATCATGTTCAGCGTCTGGGGGTATGATCGGCGCCAGACTGTTATTTCCGCTCTCGTCCTGCCATACCACGGATGGTTTGAAAAGCCTCTCCAAAAAGGTGTTAGGCGAGATGGGGTCGCGTTTAGTGCCCAGACGAGCAAGGATGTCCGCTTCCTGATTACTATCTCGAGCCACATGATGAAACTCACGCCCCTCAAATCGAGCGGATATTCTAAGTATGGCATTGCAGTAGGCTGCCATCTTTCGATCCTTTGTGTCGAATTCTCCATTTATTTGGGATATCGCGAGGTTCGAATCCCCATGCACTTTGAGGCATTGTATGCCCATAGAAATGGCCATCCGGAGTCCATGCAGGAGCGCTTCATATTCGGCTGCATTATTGGAATTCGTATACATGATCTGTAATACATAAGGGACTGTGTCCCCTGTAGGGGATATTAGGATGACACCAGCCCCTAGTCCGGCTAACATTTTGGAGCCGTCGAAGTACATCACTCAGTTGGAGTATGAGCAGTACTCTTTAGGGAGTTCGGCTTCTGTCCATTCGGTGACAAAGTTAGCCAACACCTGAGATTTAATAGCTTGGCGTGGCTTGTATGTTATTTCGAATGGTAAGAGCTCTATAGCCCATTTGGCAATGCGGTCGGTGGGTCTCGATTGTTTATGATATCATTGAGTGGTACTTTAGAGGCCACCATGATCGAGCACTCTTGAAAGTAGTCTCGCAGCTTTCAAGATGCCATGAAGACCGCATATGCTATCTTTTGATGGTGCGGGTATCGGGATTTGCATGGTGTAAGGACCTCTGATACGTAATATACTGGTTTTTGGAGTGGGATCCTCTCGTTCGACAACGAGCACAACGCTCACTACTTGGTGAGTTGCTGATATGTATAGAAGCATGGGTTCACCGACGTTTGGTGTGGCCAGAATTGGGTTGTTTGCTAACAAAGTTTTTATTTCTTCCAACCCGGCCGTTGTCGCATCCGTCCACTCGAAGTGATCGGTACATTGGAGCAGGAGATAAAGTGGCAGTGCCTTTTCTTCCAGTCTGAGATAAAGTGGCTCAACGCTGCCACGCACCCAGCTATATTTTGGACCTGCTTTAGGTCTGTTGGTGTCGCCAATTGTGACAGGGCTCGGATTTTGGCCGGATTTGCTTCGATTCCTCTATTGGAAACAATAGACCCGAGCAGTTTTCTGGCCAGACACCGAAAACACATTTTTTCGGGTTGAGTCGCATGTCATATTTTTTAAAGTTGTCGAATGTGAGGCGCAAGTCGTCCACCAATGATTCGACATGTTTGGTTTTGATGACTACATCATCTACATATGCCTCCACTGTCTTGACAATTTGTTTTTCCAGGCATGTTTGGATCATGCGTTGGTAGGTGGCGCTGGTGTTTTCGAGCCCGAAAGGCATAGTGTTAAAGAAAAAAGGCCCATACTGAGCGATGAAAGCCGTCGCGGCCTGATTGGATTCCTTCATCTTAATTTGATGGTATCTGGAGTATGCATCGAGGAAGCATAGTGAGTCGTGCCCTGCAGTTTCATCAATGATTTGGTCAATGCGGAGCAGAGGGAAGGTGTCCTTAGGGCAAGCCTTGTTTAGGTCTTTGAAATCGACACAAAGGCGCCAGGACTTATCCTTCTCTGGCACCATGACCAAGTTTGCTAGCCAGTCCGGGTGTTTGATCTCTCTAATGAATCCAGCTTCAAGTAGTTTGGCTAGCTCTTCCCCCATGGCTTGTCGCTTGGGTTCAGAAAAGTGCGCAGCGTTTGCTTGACTGGTTTAATGCCCTTAATTGTATTGAGGCTGTGTTCGGCCAGTCTGCGTGGGATTCCTGGCATATCCGAAGGATGCTAGCCAAAGATGTCCCGATTTTCGTGCAAAATCGCTCTTAAGGCAACATCAATCGTTGGATCCAGCTGTGCTCCAATGGCTGCAGTTTTATTAGGATCCATTGGGTGCACTTGAAATTTGACTATTTCGTCTGCTGGTTTAAAGGAAGTGGATTTGGGCCTCTTGTCGAGGATTACATCCTCCTTGTCCACTCTAGAGCGCAGAGTAGTCAGTTCCCCGGCCGCCAGGGCCTCGGATAGCACCTCGAGGGCTAGCAATGCGGTTTTGTTTTCGGCGCGAAGTGCTATATCCGGATCACCGGTGATAGTGATAACTCCATTGGACCTTGGCATTTTGAGCTTCATGTACACTACAAAAAAATACACTTCCGTGATGATACGTGTTTGTCACAGTAGGTCATGTTTTCTGTCATGCATGTACATGCATGACAATTTTATGACAGAATCAAGATAGTCATACATGTGCTGTCGTAGAAGTGTTCCATGAAATTACCAAAATTATCATCACGGAAGTGTCCACTTCCATAACGATAAATCGCGCGTCATAGAAGTGCTTTCGTCAAGGGTGACCGACACGTGGCATCCACCGTAACAGGACGCCATTAAGCTATCGGGTCCGGCTTTGGATCTGATAACCTGCTAACAGCCACGACCAATGCCGATTTTCCACATGTAAAATTCTCATTGGCTGATGGAACCATGTGTCAGCTCCGCGTTGGCACAGGTGTCACTCATCCAATGGGCAAGATGCGCCTATGATACGTTGACACGTGGACCGGCCCAAAAGTGTCCCAACTAAAGGCCCACAAGATTTAGCAGGCCATAACGGGCCGGCCCAGCTAAAGGCACACAAGATTTTGCATACCATAATGGGCCGGCCCAGCTAAAGGCCCACAAGATTTTGCATACCATAATGGGTCGGCCCAGCTAAAGGCCCACAAGATTTTGAGGACACTAATGGGTCGGCCCATTAACAGGCTGCCATGTTTTGGGCCAAATGCTGGCCCATATTTGATTCGGTCCATAAATAGTCTGCCACGTTCCGGGCTCAAAAAAGGCCCATATGAGATCTGGCCCGTTAAAAGCCTACGACGTTTTGGGCCAAATTACGGCCAAGATCAGATCCGGCCCTTTAAGAGGCTTTGGGCTAAATTATGGCCCATATCAGATTCGGCCCGTCAACTCGACTCTATGCTTTTGGGCCCACATGCTAAAGGCCCATCTAGTAATTCAGCCTGATATTAGTTGCGGCCTATTAAAGGCATGTTTAACATTTTGGCCCAATATTTACTTTGCATGTTAAAAGCTCGTCATATAGTTGGGCCTAACTACGGCCCGATTTGCATCCAGCCTGCTCACAGCCGATAATCTGATTGGGCCAAATAAGGACCGAGACAATTTTGTCCTATTAACGGCCCGTGATGTGATTGGCACAATCATGGGTTGGGTTCTATTTCGGCCTGCTGTCGGCCCGTGAGCTGTTCGGCATGCTCCTAAGTGGGAAGCCGTTTAGGTTTTGATCAGTGTGAACAGGTTTGCAATTTGGAATGTGATGGGATGCATGCTCAAAATTTAATGACGGATATAAGTGCGACACTATTCCTGGAAGGCGTAACGTGGGCACGTACGCCTTCTCGGCCGCGTACTTGGTGTTTGCACCATAGGGTGCACCGCAATAGGCAATGTCAGCACTGTCACACATGGTTCTTTTAATTAGAATGTGTGTTCCCGTCTAGCGCACACACGTTGATCTATCTAACTGTTTTAGTTTGTTGTGGCTAATCACAAACAGTTCATCCATGTGAAGTGTATGCCATCAATTACAGACACTTTGATCTGGCTGACCCGTTTCTGTTTTGTTGCCTAATCGCAAACAGTTAATCCTTATGAAGCGTATGCCCTCAATCACACACACCTTGATCTGGCTGACCGTTTCTTTTGTGTTGCCTAATCACAAACAGTTCATCCGAGTGAACTGTATGCTGTGTATCGCACACGCCTTCATCTGGCTGCCCGTTTCTTTTGTTCCTCCTCATCGCAAACAGTTCATTGAACTGAACCGTATGCCCTTCACCGCACACTCAAATAAAACATGAACTGTGTTTGATGCATCCATCATCATAAACGTTTTACACATTTCCGACGGTTTTCATACAACACCGTTTGTGATTAATGCATCGCACATAGTTTCTCGAAGGGTCTCTGATCGTAGTGTCGCGTTAGCAGCATCCTGCAGTAGTGAACCCAATGTTATCCAAACCATGACACCGGAGGAACACATAAAAGAAACCTTCCAGAACACTCCAAAACCCTAAAAAGGAAGAGGTATGTGTTACGGTAAGTAAACGGACTCCAAAAAATCCGCAAAAATATTTTCTGTCAGTTTTGGAATATTAGAAAAAATAGGAAAATAAGAAACAACCAGGAAGGCAACCCAGGTGCCCACAAGACACTAGGGAGCGCTTGTCCCACCTAGCGTGCCCTGGTGGGTGGTGGGCCCCTCGGCCACCTTCCCGACTCTGTTTTCCTTCTATATGCTTGTTTCCCAAGATAAAAAATCTTTATATATACCCCCAGACGATTTGACCACCGCATCACGGAGAAATCTTCTGTTCTTGTTTTGTGTTGTTTTTTTGACAGATCTAAAAATATGTCATCTCAAGATTTGGATGGAGAGGGCTATGTTACCCAACGTACTCTAGATCCAAATATCTTCAAAAAAAACCTTCCCTTATTTTTGGTTCTTGGATGAGGAGGAGGATACTAACCCGGAGGAGATGGAGGACGCATCCTCACATGACGATGAAGCCCCACTACCTCAACCTGGAGATATGCATGCGGAGTTCAAGAAGTCAACTCTCCCCAACAGAGCAACAAAACTAAGAGTCGATATATTCCTTCTCATTTTTGCAGGAAAGAAAGGCAGCAATATGCAAAAAGATATTAAAGCTTGAGCTAGAGAATGATGATCTTAGGGAGGAAAAATTTAGCCTCTGGCGCAAGCTGGAGAAAAAGGCTACCTCATCACCACCACCATCATCATCTTCACCACCAAAGGAGACTTGAGTACACGGGAATGGGCACTCCCCTTGGCTTTTTCCAAGCTTGAGGGATATGCCCCGGTATCGTATGACCATCACTTTCATTACTTTTACCTATCATAATTCGATCTTTAGCTATTTCATGATTTAGTTGAATAAAAGCTTAGTATGATCTATTTTCTAGTGCTAGTTTCGTGATCTATCTATCTATGTAATCGAGTGAGAGTTATATAATAAAGTTTAGTTTGAGTTTTTGTTTCTTCACTTTTTTGTTTCAATCAAAATAGAGGAAAATAATAAAAGATCATATGCTAATCTTATGGTAAGCAATAACATCACATAAGTAAAAGTATAAGTGGTAAAATTTGTTGAAAGTTGACAAACATAGCATTGGTCAATAATGCAATTCATGAAATAATAATAAGGTAAGAGAAGGTTCACATGTAAATACACTATCTTGGACATCTTTTATGATTGTGAGCCCTCATTAAATATCTTATGTCAAACTGTTGACGTTGGACAAGGAAGACAACATAATGATTTATGGTTGTTCATATTCACATAGAAGTTATATTGTCATAGATCCTTCAACCTGTGGTGGTTGCTCAATATCTTTGCTAGCCAAAATTCCGCACTAAGTAGAGATACTACTTGTGCATCCAAAAAAACCTTAAACCCAAACTCTTGTTTTAAGAGTCCACCATACCTACCTATAGATTGAGTAAGATCCTTCAAATAAGTTGTCATCGGTGCAATAAGGCAACAAAAGTTGCTTCTAAATGTGATCATTTAGTATAAGAGAAATTAAGTGTTGTACGAACTTGTGATGGCAAAGTAATAAAAGTGATGGACTGCATGATAAAGGTTGCTATCATAAGGGGCAATACAATGTGATGTTCTTTTGCATTAATAGATTGTGCATACAATCAAAAAGGCGCATGACAACCTTTGCTTCCCTCTGCGAAGGGCCTATCTTTTACTTTTTATGAACGAGTCAAAGTATTGTTCTCTATTACTTTTTTTATTTTTCTTTTTGGCAAGTATCATGTGGTGGGGAAAGATCTAGGCACATATATCAAGTTTGATGTGAGTGATCATGAGTTATTATTGTTGACATCACCCCTAAGGTGAATAAGTTGGGAGGCAAAACTATAAGCCCTATCTTTCTATGTGTCCGGTTGAAACTCTTTGCTCGTACATATATTGTGAGTGTTAGAAATCATAGAAAATTAAATGATGGTTGAGTGTGTGGACTTGCCAAAAGGCTCCGACACGAGACCCTTCCTGAAAATATGATGAATCGTAGTTGCAAAGTTGATTGAGAACATAGTTTGTTGGTTTTCAATAAAGTTTATGCTTTTTACTTCGATGTTGTGATGAATTGTTACTTGTTCATGATAAGTTATATGACAAAGCTTTATAATGAAGTTTCTTGCTGTTATAATAATAAGCATGACGCTACTATGTTCGTATTTTGTTTTTATCGACACCTCTCTCTCTAAACATGTGGACATGATTTTCGATATCGGCTTTCACTTCAGGACAAGCGAGGTCTAAGCTTGGGGGAATTGATACGTCCATTTTGCATCATGTTTTCCTACTGTTATTTATAATGTTTTTATGCATAATAATGCTTTATGGAGTAATTCTAATGCCTTTTCTCTCATAATATGCAAGGTTTACACAAAGAGGGAGAATACCGGCAGCTGGATTTTTGGACCTAAAAAAGCTATGTCAGAGATACCTATTCCACACATCTCCAAATAAGCTGAAATTTTATGGAGACTTGTTTTGGAGTATATAAAAAATACTGGAGCAAATAACTACCATAGGGGGCTGCCTAGTGCCCACAACACACTAGGGCACACCAGGCCCCCCTGGCGTGCCCTGGTGGGAGGTGGTTGATGTCGCTTGAAGTACGTCGATATTTCCCCAAAGAGGAAAGGATGATGCAGCACAACTATGGTAGGTATTTCCCTCGGTTATGAAACCAAGGTATCAATCCAATAGGAGGACCAAGCAACACTATGTAAATGGTACCTGCACACAAAGAACAAATACTTGCAACCCGATGCGTATGAGGGGTTGTCAATCCCTCTTTTGGGTAACGGCGCCAGAAATTGTCAAGTTGATGGGATAAAATTTGTGATAGGTTGGATAAATAGATCTCGATAAAATGCAAAATAAAATATGCAAATAAAAAATGCAGCAAAGTATTTTTGGTTTTTTGGAATAATGGATTTGAAAATAAATGCAAATAAAAATAGATTTCAAAGGCAAATAATAGATCGGAAAGCAAATATGATAAAGAATATACCCAGGGCCCATAGATTTCACTAGTGGCTTCTCTCAAGAAATAGCAACGGTGGTTAACAAATTATTGTTGGGTAATTGATAGAAAATTGAATAGTTATGACGATATCCGGACAATGATCAGTATATAGGCATGATAACCCACAAGTATAGGGGCTCGCAACAGTTTTTGACGGTAGAGTATTCAACCCAAATTTATTGATTTGACACAAGGGGAGCCAAATAATATTTGCAAGTATTAGCAGTTGAGTTGTGAATTCAACCACACAAGGAGATTAATTACCTGCAGCAAAGTGACCAGTAGCAAAGTAATATGATAATTTTGACGGTAGTAGCAATAGCATTAGCAACAGTAACAGTGATAGCAATGATTTTGTAGCAAGTGTAACGGTAATGATAGCAGTAGTAACTTAGCAGAAATAATATAAGAGAAATTCGTAGGCATTGGATTGGTGGATTCATTGGATGATATTCATCATATAACAGTCATAACCTAGGGTGATACGGTACTAGCTCGAGTTCATAAATATAATATAGGCATGTATTCCGTAAATTGTCATACGTGCTTATGGAAAGAACTTGCATGACATCTTTTGTCCTACCCTCCCGTGGCAGCGAGGTCTAATAGGAAACTAAGGGATATTAAGGTCTCCTTTTAATAGAGAACCAGAACAAAGCATTAACACATAGTGAATACATGAACTCCTCAAACTATGGTCATCACCGGAAAGTATCCCGACTTCTGTCACTCTGGGGTTTGCAGATCATAACACGTAATAGGTGAATATAACTTGCAAGATCGGATCTAGAACCTAGATATAATGGTGATAACATAAACGGTTCAGATCTGAAATCATGGCACCCGGGCCCAAAGTGACAAGCATTAAGCATGGCAAAGTCATATCAACATCAATCTCAGAACATAATGGATACTAGGGATCAAGCCCTAACAAAACTAACTTGATTACATGATGAATCTCATCCAACTCCTCACCGACCAGCTAGCCTACGAAGGAATTACTCACTCCCGGTGGGGAGCATCATGGAATTGGCGATGGAGAAGGGTTGGTGATGACGAAGATCGAAGATCCCCCTCTCCGGAGCCCCAAAAGGACTCCAGATCCGGCCTCCCGATGAAGAACAGGATGCAGCGGCGGCTCCGCCTCGTGAAACGCGATAATTCTTTTTCCCTGATTTTTTTTCTGGAAAAATAGGTATTTATGGAGTTGGATTGAGGATCTGTGGGGCCACCAGGTGGGGACAACCCACCTGGGCGCGCCAGGAGGGGGTGCGCCCTGGTGGGTTGTGCCCACCCAGGTGCCCCCCCTCTGGTGGTTCTTGCCTCTAGAAATTCTCTTTTATTGAATAAAAATCCTCGCGAAGTTTCGTTCCAATCCGAGAAATTTTATTTCTGCACAAAAACAACACCATGCATGGTAGTTCTGCTAAAAACAGCGTTCAGTCCGGGTTAGTTTCATTCAAATCATGCAAATTAGAATCCAAAACAAGAGGAAAAGCATTAGGAAAAGTAGATAGGACGGAGACGTATCAACTCCGCCAAGCTTAAACCTTTGCTTGTCCTCAAGCAATTCAGTTGATAAACTAAAAGTGAAAAAGAAAAACTTTTACGAACTCTTTTTGCTCTTGTTTACATAAATAAGCTTAAGTAGCACCCATGTTTTCAGCAAAGATTATAACTAACCATGTCGACAATAACTCTTAAAAATTATATTAACTCATATCAATGGCATAATCAACTCGCGAGCAATAATAAGATATCTCTAATGACAACACTTTGTCAAAACAACCATGATATAATACGACAATAGTGGTATCTCGCTAGCCCTTTCCGAGACCGCAAAACATAAATGCAGAGCACCTCCAAAGTTCAAGCAACGACTAAACATTGTAATTCATGGGAAAATATCCAGTCATGATGCATCCAACATTAGCTACACACAATGCATGAGGATGACAATAGTCCTCTCAGGATCTGGCGCTTATTTGAGAAGGTGATGACACAACATAAAAATAAATAGATAGTCCCTTTGTTGTGGGAAACCACAACCACCTATGGAGCCATGAGCCCCTTTTGGTTCGGCGGGGGGATGGGCACGTTGCACAAAGAGCGGAGGAGCATAACACAGCGCGACAGAGATCACACAGGCAGTTTACCCAGGTTCGGGCCACCATGAGGCGTAAAACCCTACTCCTGCTTTGGTGGATTCATGGTGGATAATGGTGGAGAATGCAGCGTTATTGCCCGACAGGGTTGCCCCAGGGCGAGAGTAGCTACGCACGTATGAATATGCGAGGGTCTGAATCCTCTCTACGGTTGCCATGGGCCTCCTTTTATAGATAAAGGGGTCACTATAGTGGCAAATCAGTCTTTTACACACTGATTAGATAGCAAACAATGCTATCATACCTAACTCTGCAGGTAGACAGAGCGCATTAAATGTGCCACTCAATGTCACATCAGAGCGTGCCCGGCAAGCCTTGCCGGGCTATTTTGCCATCTTCGCGCTTGCTTGCTTGACACATCTGAGGGCGGGTGTCATTTGGGGGTGTTTTCCGTAGGAAGTGGCTGCCATGTGGCAGGAAGTAGCCACTTTGTCACTTAGGGGCTTGACACCGCACCAATCAATGACTTGCATCGTTGTGAGGTGGTGCAGTGAAGCAGTTCGCCTCCGTAAGCCCCGGCAGGCCTGCCGGGACGATCTGGAGGCTCGCTTCCGGGGTAACCCCGACCTTGCCAGGCTCGCCTGCCCGATAAGGGATGCTACGGGACTCACAAACCTTAACACAAGTATATCTCAAATTCACAACTACTCACTAGCATGACTCTAATATTACCATCCTCATATCTCAAAACAATCATAAGGAATCAAACTTCACATAGTATTCAATGCACTTTATATGAAAGTTTTTATTATGTCCCTCTTGGATGCCTATCATATTAGGACTAAATTCATAACCTAAGCAAATTACCATGTTGTTAAAGACTCAAAATAATATAAGTGAAGCATGAGAGTTCATCAATTTCTTCAAAATAAAACCACCGTCGTGCTCTAAAAAGATATAAGTGAAGCAGTAGAGCAAATGACAAACTACTCCGAAAGATATAAGTGAAGATCAATGAGTAGTCGAATAATTATGCAACTATGTGAAGACTCTCTAACATTTAAGATTTTCAGATCTTAAGTACTTTATTCGAATAGCAAGAACAACAAAATAAAATGACATTGCAAGGATAGCACATATCATGTGAAGAAGCAAAAACTTAGGCTCAAAACTGACCGATAGTTGTTGAAGAAGAAAGGTGGGATTCCTACCGGGGCATCCCCAAGCTTAGATGCTTGAGACTTCTTGAAATATTAACTAGGGATTCCTTCGGCATCCCCAAGCTTGAGCTTTTGTGTCTCCTTAATTCCACTCATATCGCGGTTTCCCTAAATCTTAAAAACTTCATCCACACCAAACTCAACAAGAACTCGTGAGATAAGTTAGTATAAATCCATACTAAACCTTATCATTCTCTACTGTAGAAAATCACTAAAATTATAATTTGACATTGCATACTAAATTCCTCTGCATATTTAATACTCCTATCATCAAGTAGAATCAGTAAACAAGCAAACATATTCAAACAATGCAATCATAATAGCAATCTGTCTAAATAGGATAGTCTGTAAAGAATGCAAGAAGAATCATACTTCTTTAACTCCAAAAATTATGAGTAATTACCACACTGTAGATAAATTGTTGCTACTCATTGTGTAAAAAATTCAAGATTTTATCATGTTCTGAGTATTCACAAATATTTAAAACATAACAGTAAACTTTCTGTTTTTAAAACAGCAACATATAGACTTGCAAAATAAGCATGGTAAAGGCTATACTTGACCTTTTTGTTGAACTAAAAGATGCAAAAAATTACTATAAATAACATCAAGTAAATCTTAATAAAATAAAATGACGTTCCAAGCAAAAATCATATCATGTGGTGAATAAAAATATAGCTCCAAGTAAGGTTACCGATGAACGAAGACGAAAGAGGGGATGCCATCTGGGGCATCCCCAAGCTTAGTTGCTTGGATATTCCTTGAATATTACCTTGGGGTGCCTTGGGCATCCCCAAGCTTAGGCTCTTACCACTCCTTATTCCGTAGTCCATCGAAACTTTACCCAAAACTTGAAAACTTCACAACACAAAACTTAACAGAAAACTCGTAAGCTTCGTTAGTAAGAAAGCAAATCACCACTTAGGTACTGTCAAGACAAGATTCATAATTTTTCTCACATGATTACTACTGTACCATATCATTTCTACAATTTATATTAAACAATATAAGCCATAGAAACTAGAAAACAAGCAAACTATGCATCGAAAACAGAATCTGTCAAAAACAGAACAGTCTATAGTAATCTGTAACTCTCGAATACTTCTGTAACTCCAAAAATCCTGAGAAATTAGGAAGTCCTAGATAATTCATTTATTAATATTTTACAAAAATAATCAGTATTTTATCACGCTTCTGTTAAAAATGAGAATTGCTTACCTGAGTGCAAAAGTTTCTGTTTTTCAGCAAGGTCAAATCAACTATCACCGTAAGCCCTCCCAAAGGTCTTACTTGGCACTTTATTCAAATAAAAGCTATAAAACATGATTAATACAGTAGCTTAATCTTGTGAACACACAAAAACATTAGGGTTAAATATTGGGTTGTCTCCCAACAAGCGCTTTTCTTTATTGCCTTTCTAGCAAGGCATGATGATTTCAATGATGCTCACATAAAAGATAAGAATTGAAGCATAATGGGAGCATCATGAAGCATATGACTAGCACATTTAAGTCTAACCCACTTCCTATGCATAGGGAATTTGTGAGCAAACAACTTATGGGAACAAGAATCAACTTGCATAGGAAGGTAAAATAAGCATAACTTCAAGTCTTTCAACATAAAGAGAAGAAACTTGATATTATTGCAACTCCTACAAGAATATATTCCTCCCTCATAATAATTTTCAGTAGCATCATGAATGAATTCAACAATATAGCTATCACATAAAGCATTGCTTTCATGATCTACAAGCATAGAAATTTTATTACTCACCACATAAGCAAAATTCTTCTCATTCATAGTAGTGGGAGCAGACTCAACGAAATAACTATCATGTGAGGCATAATCCAATTAAAAATTAAAATCATGCTGACAAGTTTCATGGTTATCATTATTATTTATAGCATAAATGTCATCACAATAATCATCATAGATAGCAACTTTGTTCTCATAATCAATTGGAACCTCTTCCGAAATAGTGGATTCATCACTAAATAAAGTCATGACCTCTCCAAATCCACTTTCATAATCATCACAATAAGATTCAACACCCCGAAAATAGTGGGATCATTACTTCCTAAAGCTCACACTCTTCCAAACCCACTTTCATCAATATAATCATCATAAATAGGAGGCATTCTATCATCATCATAAATTTGCTCATCAAAACTTGGGGGACAAAAGATATCATCTTCGTCAGACATAGCATCCCCAAGCTTGTGGCTTTGCATATCATTAGCATCATGGATATTCAAGGAATTCATACTAACAAGATTGCAATCATGCTCATCATTCAAAGATTTAGTGCCAAACATTTTAATGCATTCTTCTTCTAACACTTTGGCACAATTATCGGAATCCTTATTTTCACTAAAGACATTAAAAAGATGAAGCATATGAGGCAACCTCAATTCCATTTTTTGTAGTTTTCTTTTATAGACTAACTAGTGATAAAAAAGAAACTAAAAGATTCGATTGCAATATCTAAAGATATACCTTCAAGTGCTAACCTCCCCGGCAATGGCGCCAGAAAATAGCTTGATGTCTACTACACAACCTTCTTCTTGTAGACGTTGTTGGGCCTCCAAGAGCAGAGGTTTGTAGGATAGTAGCAAATTTCCCTCAAGTGGATGACCTAAGGTTTATCAATCCGTGGAGGCGTAGGATGAAGATGGTCTCTCTCAAACAACCCTGCAACCAAATAGCAAAGAGTCTCTTGTGTCCCCAACACACCCAATACAATGGTAAATTGTATAGGTGCACTATTTCGGCGAAGAGATGGTGATACAAGTGCAATATGGATGGTAGATATAGGTTTTTGTAATCTGAAAATATAAAAACAGAAAGGTAACTAATGATAAAAGTGAGCACAAACGGTATTGCAATGCTTCGAAACAAGGCCTAGGGTTCATACTTTCACTAGTGCAAGTTCTCTCAACAATAATAACATAATTAGATCATATAACTATCCCTCAACATGCAACAAAGAGTCACTCCAAAGTCACTAATAGCGGAGAACAAACGAAGAGACTATTGTAGGGTACGAAACCACCTCAAAGTTATTCTTTCCGATCAATCCATTGGGCTATTCCTATAAGTGTCACAAACAGCCCTAGAGTTCGTAGTAAAATAAACCTTAAGACACAAATCAACCAAAACCCTAATGTCACCTAGATACTCCAATGTCACCTCAAGTATCCACGGGTATGATTATACGATATGCATCACACAATCTCATATTCATCTATTCAACCAACACAAAGAACTTCAAAGAGTGCCCCAAACTTTCTACCGGAGAGTCAAGACGAAAAAGTGTGCCAACCCCTATGCATAGATTCCCAAGGTCACGGAACCCGCAAGTTGATCACCAAAACATACATCAATTGAATCAATAGAATACCCCATTGTCACCACGGGTATCCCACGCAAGACATACATCAAGTGTTCTCAAATCCTTAAAGACTCAATCTGATAAGATAACTTCAAAGGGAAAACTCAATCCATTACAAGAGATAGAGGGGGAGAAACATCATAAGATCCAACTATAATAGCAAAGCTTGCGATACATCAAGATCGTGCCAAATCAAGAACACAAGAGAGAGAGAGATATCAAACACATAGCTACTGGTACATATCCTCAGCCCTGAGGGTGAACTACTCCCTCCTCATCATGGAGAGTGCCAGGATCATGAAGATGGCCACCAGTGATGGATCCCCCCTCCGACAGGGTGCCGGAACAGGGTCCCGATTGGTTTTTGGTGGCTATAGAGGCTTGCGGCGACGGAACTCCTGATCTAGGTTTCTTTTTGGGGGTTTCTATATTTATAGGAATTTTTGGCGTCAGTCTCACGTCAGGGGGGGGGGGGGTCTTCGAGTCATCCACGAGGCAGGGGGCGCGCCCAGGGGTAGGGCTTGCCCTCCACCCTCGTGGATGGCTCGGGACTCTTCTGGCCCAACTATTTTACTCCAGGGGCTTCTTTTGGTCCATTAAAAATCATCAAAAATTGGCATGTCAATTGGACTCTGTTTGGTATTCCTTTTCTGCAAAACTCAAAAACAAGGAAAAACAAAAACTGACACTGGGCTCTAGGTTAATAGGTTAGTCCCAAAAATCATATAAAATAGCATATAAATGCATATAAAACATCCAAGATTGATAATATAATAGCATGGAACAATCAAAAATTATAGATACGTTGGAGACGTATCACCGATTTAGTCGACTCTTTTTCCTACGGTTTCATAAAAATCCCCTCTATCCAGAGAACCAAACGAAAAATACTTTTTAAAATTTTAAATTTCGAATTCGAACAGATCTGAATTCAAACTTCGTTTGGCTATAACTTGAGTTTCATAACTCCGCTTTGAATGACTCTTTTTGCAAATCGAAGCTTGTGACATGTACTTTCTGTTAAAACCAAAACCTTATATTTTTGCTGCTATTAAAATTACGTTATATACAGAAGCTTAATTAGGTTCTTTTGGAGTTTTCCACAAGTGTTTTCAATGTTTCATTTTGGGATCTTTGAGTGTTGTGCTTATGCATGTGATATTGATTACTTACGATCGATTGTTCAGAGTGCCAAGAGTAGAGTTGTCAGGACTTCCAGTGTGGAGGACTTCATCAAATTTAACAGGCAAGTTTGTACTTTTGATCATACCAACCCTATGTTTTTTTACTTTGCATGTAGTGCCCTCTATCAACACAATAGTATGCATGTGTAGGACTACTATGCTATGTTAAACCCTGATAGGATAGCCATATATTAGCCGGATCCTGATAGTCTTTGCCGTCACATTGGGAATCGTTATAGTGTAGTTATTTCTTAGCCATGCTATGGGAGACGTGGATTGGGTACCGTGTGATTCATGAAAGTTGCGAGAGAACTTAAGCAATGACTACATTAACAACTTACATGTATTGTATTTCCTAGGAGACTCTGCAATACCAATTAATCAATCATCTGGGTGGAAAGGTTTGTCGGGACCAGTCGACAAGTATGTATCCTCCGAGAGGCTCGTCATTACTCGAAAAAGGTAGGGACTGCCGCCCAGGTTCAAAAAGCTTGGACATGTTTCATATCAAGTAGCTTCCGTGCGCAGCCACAAGCCATTATGGGATCTGGCTTGGTTAACCCTAGTTGTGACTCTGGCCGGACGGTGCAACGAGATGTAGAAGAATGGTAGGATTGGATGGGCACTGGCAGTGGCCCAGAGGAACTCTTCGGAAGACCATGTTTCTTTCATCCCGTTCTCAAACACCAGGAAGTGCAGGATGTGAAGGGAGGGATCAATTCTTATGGGGAAAAGTGCGCAAACCTCTGCAGAGTGTACAACTAATCATGATTAGTCGTGTCCCCAGTTATGGACAACTTTGAGCAACTGGATTTGAAACCTCTGGAAGATCTTCTCATCACAAATAATTAATTTGATGTGGGTTTAATTAAACCATGATCCCTGGGGACTCTCATGGAAATAAAAATTTGGGGAACCTATGATCCTCAGAGGCTCTCATAGGTGGGTTAAATTTCAGGCGGTCCAATTTAACAATAGGTTAATTAAAATGAAAAGAAACAAAATTCGGCTAGTGAGTAGAAGTAAGACAAAATTGGCTTTATGCAAAATAAACTTTAGAGCTTTCCACTTGTTATGTCCTTGCATGTAGATGATATATAGGTCTATTTTCATACTTTGGGTGTGACTTGCCAATACATTCAATGTATTCACCCTTTGTGGCTGCAACGTTTCATGTTGCAGATCTTTCAAACGAAGAGTAAGGTGTGATAGGTCGTTCTTCTGCAATCAGTTTTGTCGTTGAGTTAATGGACTCATTTACCTTCGAAGCTTTCATAGTTATTTTTATCTATATGGCCTTCAGCCATATTATTGTAACAAATACTCTTTATGAGGACCTCGATGTAATAAAGTGTGTGATTGAACTCTGTTATAATTCCTCGAGTATTGTGTGTGTTAGCATACCGATTGAGGGATGACACAGAAGCACAAAGACTCTGATCCTTTTAGGTCGGTTCATTACATCCATTATGCTATTTAATACCCCTCTGATCTTGAGCATGAATATCATTTGTGAGTAGTTACTTTTGTTCTTGAGGTCACGGGAGAAGTCACGTTACATGTAATTATGTAAATTTGATATGTGTTCAATATTTTGATGATATGTATGTTGTGATTCCCTTAGTGGTGTCATGTGAACGTCGACTACATGACACTTTACCATCATTGGGCCTAAGGGAATGCATTGTGGAGTAGTTATTAGATTTTAGATGACGGGTTGCTAGAGTGAGAGAAGATTAAACCCTAGTTTATGCGCGAGTTTGTAAGGGACTAGTTTGGATCCATATGTTTAATGTTATGGTTAGATTTTATCTTAATAATTTTCTCATAGTTGTGGATGCTTGCGAGGGGGTTAATCAGAGGTGGGAGGTTTGTTCAAGTAAGAATAGCACCCAAGCACCGGTCCACCCACATATCAACTTATCAAAGTAGTGAACGTGAATCAAACCAACATGAGATGGCAGCGCTCTATTTTCGAGTCAGTCTTCCGGGCTTCGATCCTCCTCAAGTTCATCCGTTGGGACGAATTAGACGGAGCTCCGACATAGATTCCTACCAGCTCCCTGGGGTAGCGAGGTTAGGGTTTCTCGTCGTGCGTACGCAACGACAATATTTGGTGTCTGGTTCTTCATATTTATTCAAGGATTGAAAAGCAACAACTGCGCCCCCAGGGCACTGGTCCTTAGGGGCACGTGCACGAGAACTTCTCGGTTATCACGGTGAGGCCGGCTCCGGTATCGGAGTTGTGACAGCGGCGCATCATAGCTCGTTCTGGCGACGACAATGGTCGTTCGATGGTCCATGGACCTTGATGTAATTTTTATTATGGTTGAGGTACTTTGTACTCCCGGTGAGTCTTTACAATACATCTGATCCTTGTCGCCAAAAAATTCTAGGAAGTACAAATATCATAGGTTCACTCCGATTTGCGTATCCTACATACCTAAGAGAGTGGCGGCCACTACTTTCTATTTATCTCAGCATGCAACTATGAATGGAAAAAGGGTCACCTCAACATACTACCATGCATGAAATATCCACCACAATATGCAACCATGCGTGTGAAAATTATCACAATACTTATATTCTATAAATGATTTTCATTGATAAAATAATCAAACATTCATGTTCCAACTTCATCAAAATATATAGCGACCAATTCCTGTTGGGGAACATATCATGCAATTTTAAAAAAATACTATGCTCACGCAAGATCTATCTAGGAGATGCATAGCAATGAGAGGGGGAGAGTGTGTCCATGTACCCTCGTAGACCTAAAGCGGAAGCGTTTGTTAATGCGGTTGATGTAGTCGAACTTCTTCTCGTTCCGACCGATCAAGCACTGAATGTATGGCACCTCCGAGTTCTACACACGTTTAGTTCGATGACTTCCCTCGAACTCTTGATCCAGCAAAGTGTCGAGGGAGAGTTCTGTCAGCATGACAGCGTGGTGACGGTGATGGTGAAGTGATCCGCGCAGGGCTTCGCCTAAGTACTACGTGAATATGACCGGAGGCATAAACTATGGAGGGGGCGCCGCACATGGCTTCGAACAATTGATCTGTGTGTTGTAGGCACCCCCCATGTATATAAAGGAGGGAGGGGGAGGAGGCCGGCCCTAGGCGCGCCCAAATAGGAGGAATCCTACTTGGGCTCCTAGTTGGATTCGCCCCCCTTCCTTTTACCGGAGGGGAAAGGGGGAAGAGAGAGTGGGGAGAAGGAAAGGGGGCACCGCTAAGGGAGTCATGGATTAGGGGGTCCTCGAGTGTCCGGGCCGTGTGTTATGGGCCGGACTGGTGGGTCATGAGGATACAAGATAGAAGACCTTCCCCCGTGTCCGGATAGGACTCTCCTTTGCGTGGATGGCAAGATTGGCGTCCAGATGTATAGTTTCCTTCCTCTATAAACCGACTCTGTATAACCCTAGGCCCCTTCGATATCTATATAAACCAGAGGGTTTAGTCCGTAGAGGCTATCACAATTCACATAGGCTAGACATCTAGGGTTTAGCCATTACGATCTCGAGGTAGATCAACTCTTGTAACCCCTATACTCATCGAAGTCAATCAAGTAGGAAGTAGGGTTTTACGTCTATTAATAGGGCCCGAACCTGGGTAAACATTGTGTCCCCTTTGTCTCCTGTTACCTTCAATCCTCAGATGCACAGTTCGGGACCCCTACCCAAGATCAGCCGGTTTTGACACCGACATTGGTGCTTTCATTGAGAGTTCCATTGTGTTGTCGATGGAAGGATCGATGGATCGCCTTGTCATCAATGACAGCATCACCTCTAGAAGGGCCCTAGCTCTAGGACAGGTCCTCCAGCTTGGAGGTTTCACCATGGGCGCCCGCTTGGCCGTTAAGCCAAAGGCAGCCCCTGCAATTGCTAAACATCATCTCAGCATCACCCTCGGACACTCCAAAATGATGGATCCGATAGATGTTTCGTCCTTGAACGAACTATTAGATCGCATCGCCGCCCTAGGGATCGTAGCAAACTATGATCGGATTGGTCTTAAACCTGATCAGAGGGAAATCAAGTCCCCGCTGATCACCCATATGGTCGCGGTCATGGAGGAGCAGGCCGAGAATACTTCTCCCCCTAAGTTAAGGACAAACTATGTTCGGATTTCCGAGCCCTGCGTGCCAGATACCCATCTTCGGGAAAAGACCATATGTCCTCCGAACATAGAATCAGGCGTCGAGCCCGAAAATCTCCAGGACCCTCCGGATCCTAGACTAGTGACCTCGGAGATTCTTCAAACTCCAGATCCAATAGTGGGTCAGGATTCGGATTTCAGCCCGCCAACCCACCACAAGCAATATTCCCCAAGCAATTCAGGTCCCCTAGACGTATGTGACCTAATGTATGTACGGCAGCAACCTCAGGAAACAGTCCATCACTTCTGGACCAGATTTCTCCTTGTTAAAAACAAGATTAAAGATTGTTGCGACGACGATGCGGTTTCAGTTTTTTGCCGCAACTGTACGGATGAGGGAATTCTCAATGCCCTCAACCGCCTCCGCGTACTGCACTTCGCAGATTTGGCACACATAGTACAGAAGTACTGCGCAATGGAAAACACATGGAAAGCCCAAACAGCCCGATGGGATCCTCCTGCCTTTAAGTAGCCCATCGGACGGGCAAAAAGAATGCACCCTAATGGGGCACCCGATAATCATCTCATTGGCAAGAAAATCAAATCCTTCACGGGGCATAGAACTGTCCTTGACGAATTGCTTGACAAGCCCTGTCAGATACACACGACGCCGAATACCAACCCAACACATAGCCTTCGAGCATGTTGGGTACTCCCGCAGGTGGCTAAGAGCGGCGAGGCCATCCTCACACTACCCCAGATAAGTACTCTCCAGAGGATGACGACCTCAACGTCTTCACGGTCTTCGAGGCCTTTCCTTCAAATAATCAGTGCAAAAGGGCGCTCTGCGACCTCGCCGAAGTTAACCAAGTAGCCGCAATAAACCCTTGGAATGATACGGCAATAACTTTTACTGCCAACAACGAACCAAGGGCCAGATCAGTCCGAGCACCTGCCGCCTTGGTCTTAAACCCAAGTGTGGATGGCTTTCGACTCACCAAGGTACTCATGGACGGCGGCAGCGGACTGAACCTCATCTACGAGGACACGCTCAATAAAATGCAAATGGACAAGAGTCGCATCGAGCAAAGTGACACCACCTTTTGAGGAAATATCCCCAGTTGAGAAGCATGATGCTCGGAGAAAATTAAACTTGATGTAGTGTTCGGCACGCCGGAGAACTACAGGTCCGAAGAGTTGCTCTTCCATGTGGCACCTTTCAATAGCGGATATCACGCCCTGTTGGGGCAAGACGCCTTCACAGGCTTTCAAGCCATACCCCATTACGGGTACATGAAGCTCAAAATGCCAGGGCCCAACGGAGTTATCACAATCACCAGTGATCCGGATATAGCACTCCGTGCCGAAAACAAAACTGCACCCTTGGCCCTTGAGGCACTATCTGAGGACCTTGCGGCCGAGGAGTTTACTACTCTGCGTTCCAAAGTGGACAAAGATGATGATCCTCGATAAGAGGCCCAAGTCCACTTCTTTCAAACCAGCAGACGAAATAGTTAAATTTCAAGTGCACCCGACGGATCCTAACAAGACAGCCTCCATCGGAGCACAGCTGGATACGACGGTCGACGTCGCCTTGCGAGCGTTCCTGCACGAAAATTGGGACATCTTTGCCTGGCACCCTTTAGATATGCCAGGAATCCCATGTAGGCTGGCCGAACACAGCCTCGACATAATAAAGGGGTTCAAACCAGTCAAGCAAACCTTGCGGCGATTTTCCAAACCCAAACGAAAAGCTATGGGGGAGGAGCTAGCCAAGCTACTTGAAGCCGCGTTCAATTAGAGAAATCAAACACCCAGACTGGCTGGCAAACCTGGTCATGGTGCCAGAGAAGGATAAATCCTAGCGCCTTTGTGTCGATTTCAAGGACCTCAATAAGGCTTGCCCTAAGGACCCCTTCCCACTTCCTCGCATTGACCAAATCATTGACGCGACCGCAGGACATGACTCACTGTGTTTCCTCGACGCATACTCCGGATACCATCAAATTAAGATGAATCAGTCCGACCAAGCTACAACAACATTCATTACCCCCTATGGGCCTTTCTGCTTCAACACTATGCCTTTTGGGCTCAAAAATGCCGGCGCCACTTACCAACGCATGATTCAAACATGTCTGGAAAAACAAATTGGCAAGACAGTGGAAGCATACTTAGATGATGTTGTCATCAAGACTAAACACGCCGAATCATTGGTGGAAGATCTGAGACTCGCATTCGACAACCTCCGAACATATGACATACGGCTCAATCCAGAAAAATGTGTCTTCGGCGTTCCAGCCGGAAAACTACTCGTGTTCATCGTTTCCAATAGAGGAATTGAAGCGAACCCAGCAAAGATCCGAGCCTTGTCACAATTGGCAACACTAACAGACTTAAAGCAAGTCCAAAAACTAGTCGGGTGTGTGGCAGCCTTGAGCCGCTTTATCTCCAGATTAGGAGAAAAGGCGCTACCACTTTACCGACTCCTCCGACACACCGACCACTTCGAGTGGACAGACGCGGCTAAAGCCGGATTGGAAGAAATAAAAAAATTGTTAGCAAGCAACCCAATCCTTGCCGTACCAAGTGTTGGTGAACCTATGTTGCTCTACATATCTGCGGCTCATCAGGTAGTGAGTGCGGTGCTCGTCATCGAACGGCAGGAGGAGGGACATAAATTCTCACTCTAGAAACCAGTGTACTATGTATCGGCGGTTCTAACACCATGCAAATCTCGATACCCACACTATCAAAAGATAGTGTATGCGGTCTTTATGGCATCCCGGAAGTTGCGGCACTACTTTCAAGAGTGTTCGATCACGGTGGCTTCCGAAGTACCACTCAATGACATCATAAACAATCGGGACGCCACCGACCGCATTGCCAAATGGGCCACCGAGCTCTAACCATTTGAAGTAACATACAAGCCACACCGAGCTATTAAATCTCAGGTGGTGGCCGACTTTGTCGCCGAATGGACAGAAGTCGAACTCCCTAAAGAGTATAGCACATACTCCAACTGGGTGATGTACTTCGACAGCTCTAAAATGTTAGCCGGATTGGGGGATGGTGCCATCCTAACATCCCCTGTGGGGGACATGGTCCGTTACGTATTACAAATCATGTATACGGACTCCAACAATGCGGCTGAATATGAGGCACTGTTGCATGGTCTCCGAATGGCTATTTATATGGGAATACAACGCCTCGAGGTGCGTGGGGATTCGAACCTCAAAATATCCCAAATAAATGGAGATTTCGGTGCAAAAGATCCAAAGATGGCGGCATACCGCAATGCCGTACTCAAAATATTAGCTCGGTTTGAGGGGCTTGAGTTTCATCACGTTGCTCGAGACAGTAATCAGGCAGCGGATATCCTTGCTCGAATGGGCGCTAAACGCGACCCCATCCCATCCAACACCTTTGTGGAAAGGCTCTTCAAGCCATCCGTGGTATGGCAGGACGAGAGCGGAAATACTAGTAGGGAGCCGATCATACCCCTAGATGCTGAATACAAGTCTAATATCATCGGGGGCTCGGATATCGAAATGACGCCTTCCGCCCATGTAATCATGGATGTCATCGCTCCACAGACCAAACCTTCCTAGCCTACCTTAATAGGTGGGAGCTCCCTAATGACCAGAATGAGGCCCGTCGCATAGTCCGACGATCGAAAGCCTACAAAGTTCATGAAGGAGAACTCTACAAGAAAAGTACTACTGGAGTAATTCAAAGATGTATCTCCGAAGAGGAGGGAGGACAGATCGTGGCCGAAATACATGCTAGTCTCGGTGGCCATCACGCCGCAGCTCGGGCCCTTGTAAGTAAGGCCTTCCGTACAGGTTTCTTTTGGCCCACGGCCCGAGCAGATGCACAGGCCCTTGTACAGCGCTGTGTCGGATGCCAGTTGTTCGCCAATCAAAGTCATATGCAGCCCACCACCCTAAAAACAATCCCCATTAATTGGCCTTTTGCGGTATGGGGGCTCGATATGGTCGGACCCCTTAAAGGGGGAAGCCACAAAAAGAAATATTTGTTGGTTATGATGGACAAATTCACTAAATGGATAGAGGCCAAACCAGTAAAAACGGCTGAAGTTGGGCCGGTGATCGACTTTATATCCGGCGTTGTACACCGTTATGGTGTCCCGCACAGCATCATTACTGACAATGGCTCTAACTTTACAGCCGATGAGGTGAAAAACTAGTGTGCTAACCTGGGCATTACGCTCAATTACACCACCGTATATCACCCTCAAACAAACAGTCAGGTCAAACGGGCTAATGGCCTGATAATGAGCGGCATTAAACCCAGACTAATGCGATCCCTATGGGAGTCAGATAAGCACTGGGTCGAGGAACTTGATTCTGTACTCTGGGGACTACGGACAACGCCCAATTGTATGACTGGATACACACCCTTCTTCATGGTATACGGTGCAAAGGCTGTCTTGCCCTGCGACATTATTCATGACTCACCTCGAGTGCGCATGTACGAAGAGAGAGAAGCTGAGCTTGATCGGTAGGACGACCTAGATGGCCTGGAGGAGGAGAGTGATGTTGCAAAGGCTCGTTCGGCATTCTATCAACAACAAGCTCAGAGATACCAAAGCAGAGAAGTGCGGGCCAAGACTTATAATGTCGGTGAACTCGTTTCATGCCTCACGGAGAAGAAAAAGGAAAAACTCAAATCAAAATGGGAGGGTCCCTTCATTATCAATGAAGTTCTCACAGGAGGAGCCTGCCGCTTTTGTAATGCGCCGGATAATCGCCTCAAGCCAAATCCATGGAACGCTACTCGGCTCCGAAGATTCTACGCATAAGTTCGGTCATACTTCTTTTTCATTCCTTTTTCGCCTCTTCATCTATTTTTTGTTTTCTTGTTTTTGCACGATTTCCATGATATATTTGGATAAGTCGAACACTTGAGGGGTACACATCCTTAAATGTATATATCCCACCATAACTGGGGGCTTCTCCAACCGAAGCTTATTATTATTCTGAGCCTGGAGCTCACAATATAAGTGTCGTTTGCTGATATACCTCCTTTTTGCCATTATATGCACCTCTATGACTTAAGTTTTTGCCAAGCTGGGTTGCCTGGCTCCTGTGTTTATGCCCTACGTTCCCGATTGTTCGGCTAGGGTGTTGAGGGAATCGTAGATTAAGGGGTCCTCGAGCGTCCGGACTATGTAACATGGGCCGGACTAATGGGCTATGAAGATACAAGACAGAAGACTTCCTCCCGTATCCGGATGGGACTCTCCTTTGTGTGGATGGAAAGCTTGGCGTTCGTATATGTAGATTCCTTCCTTTGTAAACCGACTCTGTACAACCCTAGGCCCCTCCGGTGTCTATATAAACCGGAGGGTTTAGTCCGTAGAGGCAATCACAATCAGATAGGCTAGGTCTCTAGGGTTTAGCCACAACGATATTTTGGTAGATCAAATCTTGTAATCCTCATACTCATCAAGATCAATCAAGCAGGACATAGGGTATTACCTCCATCAAGAGGGCCCGAACCTGGGTAAAACATCGTGTCCCCTGCCTCTTGTTACCATCGCCTCGGGACCCCCTACCCGAGATCCGCCAGTTTTGACACTGACATTGGTGCTTTCATTGAGAGTTTCATTGTGTCATCACGAGAAGGTTCGATGGCTCCATCAATCATCTACAACAATGCTGCCCTGGGGGAGGTTTTCCTCCCTGGTCAGATCTTTGTGTTCGGCGGCTTCGCACTGCGGGCCAACTCACTTGGCCATCTAGAGCAGATCGATAGCTACGCCCCAGGTCACCAGATTAGTTTTGGAAACTTGGATTATGTCGCTGACATCCGAGGAGACTTGATCTTTCAAGGATTCACGACCCCAACCTCCGCTCTGTCCTTAGAGCCGGAGCGTGTCACCAGGTCCGAAGACGGGATTTCTAAACCCGTCGGACTATCTATGGCCACTAAGCCCAGTACGAGAGAGCTGGAGGAAGCAGTGTTGCTGGCAACCATCACAAAGCTGGACTCTTCCCTGGACACTGGCTCTGAACTCTCAGAGTTAGCATCGTGTGAGCTCAGCCGAGGAATCCCCTTCCCGCCGTACTCCACGGATTCTCTTCTCCTTGGCCAAACCTTGCCTTTAAGCAAGGCTCTGGACTTGATGCGATCCCTTGTCATTACGAAGGAGCAACGTCCGAACTACGCCTAGCCCGGACTAGGAGCTGAGAACGAGGAATTTTATGTCCCACCCACCACCCACTTCATCGCCACTGTCGAGGACTTAACTGACATGGTCGATTACGGCTCCGAAGACATCGACGGTGTGGACGACGATGCCGGAGAAGAACAAACCCAAAACCCGCCATTTACCGGACGCTGGACGGACACCTCTTTGTATGACGTGTACATGGTGGATACACCCAAGGAGGGTGACGACGATAATGAGAAAAATCCAGTAGAGGATAAACCTCCCGAGATACAACCAAAACGCCGACAGCGCCGCTCTAAATCACGCCGCAACAAAGATAGCAATACCGGCACGAGAGACAAAAATACTCCGGATGATGCTGAAGACCAAGAAAACCCCGTCGAGCAAAACTCTGAATAAGACGATCGGGAGGATGTGCAAGTTAGCCCTGATAAACAGGCCGCAAACGAAGACTCGGAGGATAGTAATTACCTTCCACTCTTCGAGGATGAGGTGAGCCTCGGCGACGAAGACTTTATCGTGCTCGAGGAACCTCTCGAGAAGGAGCGCTTTAAGCAATGGCTAATAGCCACTACAAGGAGTCTGAAAAAGAAATAGCAGCAACTTCAAGCTGATCAAGATCTACTCAACGACAGATGGACTAATGTCCTGGCAGCCGAGGAATATGGCCTCATGCACCCAACCAAAAGTTACCCGAAGCATAAACTGCTACCTCAATTCGATGACGAGGCACTTGAGCCCGTACCAGCAATAAGTAATGCGGCTGACCGACCACCATGAGGCCAGGACAAAACGATAACTCAAGCCGATCACTGGCCCATACTATCTCACCGTAAAGGTAGAGACACAACGACTCGGGGATACACATATGACCTGTGGCAGGACCTGAAGAATAGAGCAAGTCTGGCTAGGTCGATCTACGGATCGCGGGGGCGTGCCCCAACGCATGATGACGGCTATCAAGCCAAACATGAAAAGCATAATCAGGCCCGGGCCTAAAGCCGCAGACGGACTCCATCCGAACTACGTCGCGACCTGGCCCGATATAGAAGCGCCGCACACCCCCTTTGCTTCACTGATGAAGTAATGGAGCATGAATTCCCAGAAGGGTTTAAACCCATAAATATCGAATCATATGATGGAACAACAGATCCCGCAGTATGGATTGAGGACTTTCTTCTCCATACTCATATGGCCTCCGGTGATGATCTTCATGCCATCAAATACCTCCCGCTAAAACTCAAGGGACCAGCTCAACACTGGTTGAATAGCCTGCCCAAAAACTCCATTGGCAGCTGGGAGGACTTGGAAGGCACCTTCCACGACAACTTCCAAGGCACATATGTCCGACCCCCGGATGCCGATGACTTAAGTCACATAGTTCAACAGCTCGGAGAGCCAGCCAGGAAATTCTGGACAAGGTTCTTAACTAAAAAGAACCAGATCGTTGACTGCCCGGATGCCGAAGTGTAACATCCCAAATTTGCAATTTGGAATGTTATACACTAGATCATCATGCATATCATATTTTCTTGCATTTCTGTTGATCCTAGAAATTTCACGCAACTCAAGGACCTTCGGAGAGAGTTGGGGATTTCGTTATTTTCATATTTGAGAGTTTTCTCGAATTTGAAAAGAGGATCATTTGATTTATTTATTTCATCTTCAATTATTTTCCTCAGATCGTTTTCTTCTAATCGTTCCGATTCTTTTCTTCTCCTCTGATTCGTTTTCTAGATCGGTTTTTTGTTTCGGTTTTCTTCTCCGAAACCCTAGATCGGATTCGTTTTCTTTTCCGATTTAGTTGCCTTTGGACCGTTCGCCGGACCGTTCGTACTAACGAACGTGATCACCAGATTCTTCTAGGTTAACGAACGTCCGTTCGTATAACCGTTCTTCTTTTTCTTCTCATCGGATTTATTCCGCGATCGCGATCTCAGATCCGATCTTCGTTCTAGTTTATCTTCTCGCTAGTTTATCGGAATCAGGTGATTCAAGCACCTGGAGTTTCGTTTCGAAACCGCCGTTCCGTCTAATCAACTTAAACAAGTTTTTGCCTCGGTAAAATTTGACCTAGTTTCAACTTGCTAGAACCGAGTTGTTTTCTTCCGCCGTTTGTTTTCCGTTTCTTTGTTCGGTTCGTTCTTTCTTTGCAACCGGAGTTCCTAAGTTGAACTTTCTGGTTCGATCTCTTGTTCGAGTTTTACCTGTGCATTAGATGAGTACTTATTGTGTGCTTGTTGTTTGTCTGTGATAGATCACCCGGATTGCGCCGCCTGTTACTTCGAAACCCTAGGACTCGCGGATCATCAGCAAGGCAAGTAACACTTTGACCATACCTTTTCTACAACCCATGTTTTATTGCATTAGATCAATCCTCTCACATTGCATGATTAGGATCTAATTAAATTGTGGGATGGGAAGTAGATGAGGTAGTACCTATCACCTGTATTATTATTATGAAACCTTTGGGAGTTACTTCTACGTTTGCTTATTATGCCATGCTATGCTAGTAGACGTGGATTGGGTGAGTGATATCCATGACAGATGTGAGTTGATAATTTTAATGGTTTATCTAAGGTGGCAACTTAAACACACATCTGGGTGGATTGAGGCACCTGATGTCTATCAGGACTTGCCTGTTTTTTTTGGACCGCCACCCAGGCTCAAAGGGATCATAAGATCTTTCATGCTAGAAACTTCCGTGTGCAGCCACAAGCCATTATGGGCTCTGGCATAGTTGACTAAGTTGTGCGAACTCTTACGGGGTGGACTAGCAGATGTAGGGGTTGTAGGTGGTACGGTCTACCCCACATGTAAGGTGCTAGCGCTTCTGAAAGACTGTGTCTCGGTCATCCGTCTTCTCAAACACCATGTAGTGCGAGAAACCAAACGGAGGCGATCGAGTCTTGTGGGGAAAAGTGCGCAAACCTCTGCAGAGTGTACAAACTAATCATGATTAGCCGTGTCCCCGGTTATGGACAACTTGAGTATCTAGTACTTGAATATCATGTGAATCTCAACATGTTACTTCTAATTAATATTGTTGGGTTTTAATTGTTCACTTAATTGGGATCGGAATGCTGTCAACCATTCTCGATGTTTAACAACTACCATGATAGTTAAATAAATTTATTCCTTTGCAGTAGGGAAAAACTGGCTTTACGCAAAACTGTAACCATAGAGCTTTCCACCAGCCATATATGCATATAGTATAGCTGTTTCATTCCATTACTCTCTATGTGTTACTTTGCCAGCATATTCCATGTGCTGACCCGTTTTCGGGCTGCAACTTCTCATGTTGCAGACTTTTCAGACGACGAGTAAGGTGTTTTAGGTCGTGGTTCTATACTCAGTGATGCCGTTGGAGTTGATGGACCCATTTATCTTCCGAGTCTTCCGCTGTTATCGTTTTAGATGGCCTTAAGCCATTTTTATTGTAATAAGTTCTCTTTTGAGACAACGATGTAATAAGTGTGTGATTGCCACTCTGCTATAAATCCTTCGATGTACTGTGTGGTGTCAGCATTACTGATCCAGGGATGACACCTGAGCACAGAGCACTTGATCCATTCGGGTCGGGTCGCTACACGAAGTCCTAGCAGCCTTTAAGCACAACATCCGCAACGAATGGCTCGCCCGACACCCCGGCCAAGAAAAGCCGAAGTCCATGGCGGTGCTCACAGCACTTATGACCCGCTTTTGTGCAGGCGAAGATAGTTAGCTAGCCCGTAGCACTACAAAAAAAAGACACATCCGTGACATTTTGGGCCGAACGAAATGTTTTTCTGTCATACATATGACACTTCTATGACGATAATTGTGACAAAACCCGGTATCATCATAGATGTGGTGGGCTCCTACTTCTATGACAAAAAATCATGACAGAAAATGGGCTTTTCGTCCTGGGCGGGCCGGAGACGCAGCTGCATGACATTCTTTGGGCCGTCCATGACGGAAAAAACCGTGGTAGAAGCGAGGGGGAGGAAAATTTCAGGGTGTTCCCGGTTACGGTGGGAGGTCGGGGGCCGAGCGATGCGCGTTTCTCTCGTACACGTACGTGCATGTGTGCGAGGCGTTGGCTCTAACTGAACCCGAGCGAGGCGTTGGGCTCTAACTGAACCCGAGTGATTGCACTGCAGGCTACGCGTTACTGAACCCGAGCGATCGATCGATGGCTGTTAACTGAACCCGATCAAGCGATTCCTTGGCTACTACTGTTAACTGAAGCTGATCGATGGGATGAACAGTGAGTGTTGCGGGGGGCGGGGGGGGGGGGGGGGGGGGGTTGGATGAATAGTGAGCGGTGGCGTTGCCTCTAGATGAACAGGACCCCATGGTGTGGTGGAGGGCTGGATGAACAGTAGACGGTGGAGGGGTGCCCGTGGAGGGGTGGATGAACAGGACCCCGTGGTGTGGAGGGCAGGATGAACAGTAGACGGTGGAGGGGTGGTTGAATAGGACCCCGTGGTGTGGAGGGCTGGATGAACAGTAGATGGTGGAGGGGTGGTTGAACAGTAGCCGATGGGGTAGCGCGCGGTGGAGGCTGGATGAACAGGAGCCCATGGAGGCTGGAGGAGGTCGACGGTGGATGAACAGTAGCTCGTGGAGGCTGGAGGGGGTCGACGGTGGAGATGAACAGTATCTCGTGGAGTCCTGTTTTGCAGTACGCCACACCCCTCCCGATGAACAGGACCCCCTTTTCGACCGTAGCGCTCCAACACAAGTCCGTTTCCTCCGTTTTGCGGTACGCCACACCCCTCCCGATCAACAGGATCCCCGTTTCGACCGTAGGAGGTAAGTTTCCTCCGTTTTGCGGTACACCACACCCCTCCCAATCAACAGGACCCCCGTTTCGACCGTAGGAGGTCCGTTTCCTCCGTTTTGCGGTACGCCACACCCCTCCCGATAAACAGGACCCCCGTTTCGACCGTAGGAGGTCCATTTCCACCATTGTGCGGTACGCCGGGCCTCGTTTCCATCGCCTCTTCCGTCCAAGCCCTCCCGATGAACACGACCACGCATTCCGTTCCGACCCATGAACATGACGACAACGTTGTTTCTCCGTTCCGACCCAGCCATGTACACGAGCCCTCGTCGTACGTATGCACGAGTAGGCGTTCGAGACCCCGCCCGTATGTACACATATGTGGCCGTATTTTCTTTCTTGCACCCTGGCCGCCTCTACTACGACACGTGCGCGCCTCTACATCCACCAGTATATATGTACGTACACGTTCGCGACCAGAATGACAACGCTACATACGCTTCGACCAGGTGGGTCCCAACTGTCAGGCACTTCCTTGCCTGCGAAGATGTAGCTGGTGGGTCCCAGCAGTCAGGGGGGCGAAATACGGTGGCCCGTCTGGTGGGTCCCCGCTGTCAGGTGGAGGAATAATTATTTTCCACGTAATAAGGAGGCACTTCCTTGCTGCAGCTGTGGACCCAGCTGTCAGCCTCTCCACGTACAGTCCACGTCCGATGGAAGTCGTTCCTTGACCACGTTGACCACGCCGCGCTGAGAGCACCAGGGTGGTGGACGACGGCGAGGCCTAGGAAGGGGACAATGGGGAGCCGGGGAACCCGCGGCAGCGGAAGCCCGCGCGCGCGGAGAGGAGTACGAGGGTTCACTGGTTTGGCTGCGGTTTGAGGCTGCCGTTGCCGCAGGGCCTGGCCAGTGGTGGGAATAGTAGGGGGCGGTGAGGCCTCCGCGGCAGCACAGCCGGCCACGGGAGGCAGGAGCATGCGGCACGACCGGTGCTGCTTTGGGCGGCTGGAGCAAGAAGACCAGAGGTTGAAGAAGCACTACAGCCGTTGGATGGACATCGTACGGTCACTGGAGCTAGAATCGTTCATATTGACTAAGTTGACAAAGCCCTTCGTCCCCATCAACTTAGTAGGCCCATAAGTCAGCCTCCCACCAAGGTGGGTCCCAGCTAGCCAGGGGAGTATTCATTTTTTTTGTGCGTAATAAGGAGGCACTTCCGGTGGGTCCGAGCTGACAGCGGGGGGAACGTTTTTTTTCGTGAAATACGGTGGTCCGTCCGGTGGGTCCCAGCTATCAGGGGGAAACGATTTTATTCGCAAAATACTGGTGGCCCGTCCGGTGGGTCCCTGCTGTCAGGTGGAGGAATAATTATTTTCCGCGTAATAAGGAGGCACTTCCTTGCGGCTGCCGTGGATCCAGCTATCGGCCTCTCCACGTACATTATTCTTCCGATGGAATTCGTTCATTGACCACATTGACCACGGCGCGCCGACAGCACCACGGCGGTGGACGACGGCGAGGCCTAGGAAGGGGACGATGCGGAGTCGGGGAAGACGCGGTAGTGGATGCCCACGCGGAGAGGAGTACGAGGGTTCACTGGTTCGGCTGCGCTGCCGTCGCCGCAGAATAACAGGGGGTGTGGGTGAGTGGAGTGGAGGGATGGCCTGGCCAGCGGTGGGAGTAGTATGGGGGCGGTGAGGCCTCCACGGCAGCACAGCCGGCCACGGGAAGCAGGAGCAGGTGGCACGACCGGCTCTGGTTTGGGCGGCTGGAGCAAGAAGACCAGAGGTTGAAGAAGCACTACGGCCGTTGGATGGACATCGTACGGTCAGTCGAGCTAGAATCGTGCATATTGACTAAGTTGACAAAGCCCTTCGTCCCCGTCAACTTAGTAGGCCCACTATACTGGGTCCCAGCTAGCAGGGGGAGTATTCATTTTTTGTGCGTAATAAGGAGGCACTTCCTTGCGTGCGAAGATATAGCTAGTGGGTCCGAGCTGTCAGCGGCGGTAATGTTTTTTTCGCGAAATACAGAGGCCATTTCGGTGGGTCCTAGATGTCAGGTGGAGGAAATCATTATTTTGCGCGTAATAAGGAGGCATTTCCTTGCGTGCGGCCGTGGACCCAGCTGTCAGCCTCTCCACATACAGTCCACTTCAGATGCATGTCGGGTGTTGACCACGCTGACCACGCCACGCCGAGAGCACCAGGGCGGTGGACGACGGCGAGGCCTAGGAAGGGAACGACACGGAGGCAGGGAAGACTCGGCCATTGTTTTTGTTTCCCACACGGAGGGGAGTACGACTGTACGAGGGTTTACTGGTTCGTCTGCCGTCGCCGGAGAATAACAGCAGGTGTGGGTGAGTAGAGGGATGGCTAGGCCAGCAATGGGAGTACGGTGGGGCGGTGAGGCCTGCGCGGCAGCACAGCCGGCCGCGGGGAGGAGGGAGCAGGTAGTCCCGCCGGTGCTTGTTTGAGCGGCTAGAGCAGGAAGAGCAGAGATTGAAGAAGCACGATGGCCGTTGGATGGACATCCAACAGTATACATGCCATCTGTGGAAAGCCTCAAATTTGTGGAAAACAGCATACAGCCCATCTGCCATTATTTCAAATAATTTACAGCCCATTTGCTAATTCTTACGGGTTTTTTGGAGCCCATATTCTTTATGTTAGCATTACAGCCCATATTGTGGCCACGGTTAAAAAATTATACGAAATTTTTGCATATGTCGGTGCGGTCTGAACTGTTTTTAATCCCGAAATTTCGAGTCACATTCAGACTGATTTTAAAAATAAATGTATATCAATATAAAATCCAATAAATTGTCCACACATAAAAATCAATGCAATTTAAAATCTCGAAATGAAAAAAGATATTTGAAAATAATTGCCGGTTTGATGTGTTTTAAAAATGTACAGCCCATTTCTCATTACTGATAGGCCACTCTCCTCGTCTTGAAAGATTTGCAGCCCAACAGGCCTGATAAAGTGACTTACTTGACAAATCACAAAAAAACTGGGCTAGCCATTTTCAGAAAGAAAAAAAACTACTGGGTTGGTCTGTGGTAAACATAAAAGAAAAGGTTGTCTAGACAGGCCAGAGTGTCCCGCATAGCCCAATTGACACCCTGCTTCCGTCTCAAAAACAAATTAGATAAATGCCACTCCAATTATGGTGATTAATAATAATGCCACTGCAATTTCCAAACTTTGAAACATGCCACTGCAATTTTTGCAAACTTTGAAAAACGCCGCTGCAGTTTGCAAACTTTGAAAAACGCCACTCCAGACTTTGAAAAATGCCACTAGAAATGGCATGAAATGGCATTTTTCAAAGTTTGGAAATTGCAGTGGCATTTCTCGGATACACCAGATTTGGAGTGGCATTTATCAAATTAACCCAAAACAAAAATAACTGGGCGAGCTGCTGGGTCCCTGGTGTCAAGCCGCTCGTTGTGCAATTCTCTCATTTATTGACTACGTTGACAATGGCATGGGACCCAGATGTCAGAAATCCACTAGGAGGAGCCTTTTTTTATTGGCTTGAAATAAGGAGGCACTTGCTTGCGTACTGCCATGACCTTGGCGGGTCCCTGCTATCATCCTCTCCATGTACAATCATCTCCTGATTGTGTATGCGTCAACTTGCTAGGCCCACAAGTCAGCCTCTAAACCGTGGAGGACAAATACAACCCATTTAAAAAAACAGCCCATTCCATACGTTCAAACAGAAAGTTCAACATTCAGAGCAAAGTAACAGGTCTGATCCACATATAGAGTACTGAACTTCCACGTTGACAACCATCATAGCCAAGTGAACTATCTACTCCCACTAACACTCTAGTAGCGTACAAGTACTAACTTACTCTTAGCTAACTAGACGATGCCGGCCGCCATCTGCTGTCCATGCTAAACGCCGGCACCGGCGTCCTCCGCCTCGCCTCGGACTTGCCAGAGGTGCGATAGGGCGCGTTGCTCGCGCGCGTTAGCCCTTTCCATGCCGGCGTGGTCCACCGAAGCTTCGGCTTCCAAGCGAGAAACCCACTTGACGAGCTGGTAGTAAAAATCGGCGTCGAGAACGCGTGCGTGCCCGACAGCCTCCAGGGCTATTTGCCGGGCGCCGGCCTCCACGTAGTCGGCCCAGTTGCGGGCGCTCTGCTCGCGACTCAGAGCGTCAGTGCACTGCTGCTCCATGTCCCGCTGGCGGCGCAAATCGGCGAGACGCTGCTCCTCCGCCATGCGGTCGCGCTCCAACAACTCCTCGATCTCCGCATTGCCATCTAAAGACAAATAGAATGCCTCCTCCCTCCGCCTACCTTCCGGTGAAAACCCAAACACTAGTTCCGGTGGTGACCGCCTCCATCGTCGCCTACCGCGGATGGGCGGGGGCATGGCGGACATGGCGAGCGACGTCGGGCCGGTGGGGGCTTATGAGGATATGGCGAGTTGGGTCACGGTGGCACCTGAGAAGGCCGGGAAACAGTACTTATAGGCGGAAGGTAGTGCGACGGTCATCGGAATTCAATGCATAATGGCTTAGCGCGCCACCTTGCCGTGGAAAACTAGAGAAACTGAAATTATGACTGTGTCGTCCCGTCCCGTCTGGGTCGCACACCGGCATGGTGGTCAAACGAGTGCACTCGAATCATCTCCCTCCTTGTCAATAATGATTCCATGGATTTAAAGCGTATCTTTTTTCGCATCAGTTACCCGCCTTAATTACGGCCGGCTGCATGCAGGCACTCAGAATCGCTTGCAGGAAGTACGCGAAGCAGCATGCAGCCACTTAAATCACTGGAATTAACTAGGCTTAAACTTCTGCATGCCGAGGGCACGCATGCAGCCACTTAAATCGCTGGAATTTATTAGGTTTAAACTTCTGCATGCCGTTAATTATTGCCATGCCTTGGTCTTGCTGCTTTGCTCACGGGACTAATAAACCCGGACGGAGGGAGTACCTTGGTTGGTGAGAGGTTTGAATTAAGCCCTGCAAACCGGAAAGGAGGTACTAGTACGTGTGTGATCCACTATTTATTCGTGTAGGATCGAGTAGGTCATTTCTTGAATTGAGCCCTGCAAACCGGAAAGGAGGTAGTACGTGCGTGATCCACTATTTATCTGTGTAGGATCGATAGTGTAGCTTGTCAGTTTCTTCATAGGTAGGCATTTTTATCCGTGTAGGATCGATAGTGTAGCTTGTCAGTTTCTTCATAGGTAGGCATTTTTATTCAAAAAACTGCCACTTTGCATCTTGCGTCGCAAATAAAACTGCCAGGAGCGCATTTGTAGGCTAGCTAGTGATCGATCATTAACTTGTAAACACTGAGCGAATAGAAATAAGTAACTATTAATGCATCTCAATGATTCACAGATCATATACAAATATGTAGCTCCAAAAGCAAAGATCAGCCACTTTGGATCTTGCGTCGCAACTAAAACTAACTAGTATGATTCCCATACATAAGATCAACATGTTAATGCATCTCAATGACTCACAGATCATATACAAATATGTAGCTCCAAAAGCAAAGATCTAGAAAAAACATCTGTTCTTCGTACTAACATGGATGCTTCTCTTGGCCAACATTCAGTACAGACTAAAATACAAATTTGTTTGTGAAGCCTACAATTCCTCTTGCAAACGTAAGTGGTTTCACCAATAGCTGGAACCATGAGAATGAACCAGACATGATGGAGGAACATCCACTGCAATATGATTTGGTCTTCTCTCGATCACACGGCGAGACTATTTTTGGAATACAAACTTTAACTTAGGAAAAATGATGCCCATTGTATAATCAGACCAAAGCAATGAAGCACCTAGTGTTGGCCAATAAATAGTATAGTACTACTTTTCTGCAGTCCATGAAGTGACTATCCAATCTTTCTATGTCTATTTTCAAATGGCACTGCATGCAGTGACTATACTATTCTCTTGTGCAGTTCAACCAAAATTGTGGGCACTTTGTTGGTTTGCCAAATAGCAACAGATAGACATCTTTGTCTGCACAAATATCAAGCAGCTAGTAAACATATACCACACCTTGTATTTCCGTTTTAAACATGTCTCTTCCGCTTAGCATCTGTCATGTTCTGCACTGGACAATCTGATACAGTTATGTTTTGCCCTGGACAATTTCATACTGAATTGATTTGTTGGTTCAGAGCAGAAATATAGCGCCTATTCTTCATCAGACCAAGGATATCCATGTTCACAGTGATGGAAGAGGTGAAATCGATACAACCAAAATTGAGCATCCAATCATTGAATCCTGTCCTGCACCTCCAATGTAGGTCCACCCTGCCAATAAATTCACATGCAAACCACTAGTATTACTATCTAATGACAGTATAAAAAGAGTAGCAAGATAGTAGCAAACCATGTACCTTCATAATGAACAGCTCATAGTGCCACCAATTGGATATAAAGGTTGGGAAAAAAACATGCTCCTAATGTTGAACCAGTTGGACTTTTTGTGCAGTTCCACTAAAATCGAGCATCCCTGTTTGCATAGATATTGAAAGTGTGATTACTCTAAAAGTGGCACTAGTTGAAGCATAGACTCACAAATATAAGCATTCCAATTTCTTAATGGGAAAAAGGTAGCAAGACTATTTCTAACCACCTGTTTAAAGGAATAAATAAAGCAACAGCGGCTGATGTGAGGAAGGCATACATAGTTTTTTCTGGAAAAGTGAGCCATTCCTGACCTTTCCTCTTCTTTTAAGAAAATTTTGTGCAGTTCTACTAAAATAAAATGCCATCACCGCCTTGACAATTCAGTGACACTGTACAAAAGGAAATGACTTAACATTACATCATGATGTCAGGTATGTAGTCGACAGACATTAGAGACAAACATACAGACCTCCTCAAGAGAACAGCCGGAGGAGGAGGTGCCCACTCTTGACCTTTCCTCTTGTCTTAATAATTGTCTGTGCAGTTTAACCAAAATAAAATGACATCAGTGCCTTGGCATTTTGGTGACACTGTACAAAAAAATTAACTTATCTCATGAAAGTGAGGTATGTAATCTATAAGCATTAACAATGCAAAAATCTGACGGGAGTAACAAGTTTCATCGTTGGTATACTGGCTGTGCAACAGCATTAGAATGCCTTATAGCTGAAAAATCATTAATACATCCACAATCAATAGCTAACCTTGAAATAATCCAGTGACATTAAATGGCATTGCTTAAATTTATGGGTGGCATTAGACTGAGAGCGGCATTAGTTAAATGTGGCATCACTTTAGCAGTAGCATTGCTTGACTTGGCTGCTGGTGTTATACTAACAACAAAAAAAGTGGCAATAAGAGCATGGGAGGCACCAGTACGAT
This sequence comes from Triticum urartu, assembly GCF_056163025.1. Lineage (NCBI taxonomy): Eukaryota > Viridiplantae > Streptophyta > Magnoliopsida > Poales > Poaceae > Triticum > Triticum urartu. The sequence goes on along the minus strand of NC_141879.1, from coordinate 441,854,352 downwards.
GTACCTCCACAGACGCAGAGTGGTGAGGGAGGTATGGTTGCCCAGAGCAACAAATATCCAGGCAGCATATGTGGATTACAGTCCCATTTTTGTTCTCTTAAGCCACCTTTTTCCTATGCGAGGACAACAAACCGATCGACCTGGTCATTCTCTATTGCGTTGTCATGCCTTTCTACCCTTCTTCAACCAAGAGACACGAGACTCGTTCCTTAGCTACTGATTTTCCCCTTTTCAACCTAGATGCGGGTTCGATGCCTACTCTCTTGGACAGTACAGTCTCCCTTCCTTTCCTTATTCAACCCAGACATGGATTAGTCTGCATGAAGTAGGGTTTCCTTTAATAGTGCAAATTATGGTTTTCGTCTGCGTGGCTAGCAGAGTAGAGGATAGCAAATTGGGAAGATGGTGGAGTGGAAAAATATCCACATGCAACGACGTAGCAGATGGGGCAATAGAACAAGGTTATGGCTCGAAAAGAGGTAGCATACCTGAGGGTCGGCGGGAAGTGGCTTCGCTCGTGGTCGTCGTCCTCCGCACACACTAAGGCAGCGAGCTTGGGGACGGAGGCCATCCCGCGCGGGCGCTAGGTCTGAGAGGACGGCCTTGTCGTCAGTGCGTGACCTCGCTCGCCGACGACGAGTGCGTCAACGCTGCACGTCCTTTTCTTCCCCGGCGGATCTGTGACCACCGGTGAGGAGGGAGAGAGGGGCCGTCTTTTTTAGATCTGGAGAGAGGGTGGTAGTGTGAGAAGCAAGTGGGCAGCCCTTCGCAAGAAAGCGCTGAAGCTCTAGCCTATATATATATCTTTTTTATACTACTAGTACTGGAGGTGGGGTAGTGGTAGAGTAGTTTATATTTTCTCTGCGTACAGTACCAGTTAGTCGTTCTTCAAAACTGATCGGCACGCCATTAAAAAAATAAAGGTCAATAACTAATGCGGCACCTCGGGCCAACGCGGCCAGATCGCATTTTGCATGAGAAATTACACACCATGTTTCGTTGACATGTGGTCCCGTTCCAACATATTAGTGAGACGACGACGAGTAGTAGGACTATTTCCGAACGGACGTGTAGGCCGAGGCGCCTCTTCTTGAACCGTGGCAAACTCACAACCGTCCACCGACTCTTCGCCTTTCCCTCTCGATTTGGAACTACTGTCACATGCTCTTCCTCTCCCTCCTCCATTTTCCTTCAACCCTTCACCCTTTCTTCTTCCATTGTTCGATCGTCTCCTCCATGGAGGGAACAGGCCGGAAACGACCTCGTTATTCTTGCCTCAATCTGAAAGATGACGTGGTGGAGGAACTCATTGATCGGTGCAACGTCATCACCTCAGCTAGCATGGCAGGTTCGTTCCATCCCATTCTCGACTCAACTAATAACATCATTGCAAGGAACCCAAGGGTCAAGGAGCGGTTTGATCTCCCCTATCTTCTTCGCCGTGACCCTGCTCGCTGGCGAGCGGACGACGGAGACCTCGCCTTGTGCAAGTTGATGCCTCTTGATAATGATACGTGTGATGTCAAGATGCCATCGCTTAAGGGTAAGTCCTGGGCTGGCGCAAATGGAGATTGGGTTGTTTATATTGGGTACAATTGCGAGTGGGAACTTGTGAATGTGTACACTCGTCAGTGGATTCCACTTCCAAAAATCTCCGAGTGCCTTGAGGTTGAGCACACAGATGATCTACGTACATTCAAATACGATCATGGTGACTGTCGTGTACTGAAGATAGCAATTTGTCGAGTTCCCAACCGCTCTTGTAATTACAAAAACTGTGATGTTGTTGCTATCTTCGACAAGCTAGTTGTCATCCTTTGTGGTTCGACTGGATGGATATTACTCAAAAATCAGTTTCTATACACGGATGTGTACTGTGATGCAATTGAATACAAGGATCTTGTGTTTGCTGCCACCTCTCGTGGCACTATTTTTGCATGGGATCCTCGTTTTTTTGGTACGTTTGTCTTCCACCGTAATTATAATTGTTTCATCCACATGCATGCGGGTTAGCAACTTTCCCTTTACTAATTAACCTTCTTCTTGTGTTTCCAAGGTCCTGTGGACATCCCGCCACCTATACTTGAAGATTTTTATAACCAAGGGGGAGATGACGATGGTGATGATCACGAGCATGAGGACGAGCAGTGCCGATATACTCTGTGGCACCTGGAAACTAATTCCGATGGATCACCTTTTCTTGTGTGTATACAGCCCACTGATGATGTTACTACTAAGGAAGCAGGTGTAGTCTCCATGGTCGCACTCTCCGGACCTATTCCAACACCCGTTGCATGGTATTCGGGATGGATACTAGTGTGCTAGCGCCAACTCCTTCTCCCTGGCATAGAATTGATAGTCTTGGAGAAAACTTGCTCTTCCTTGGACGAAACTATCCGATGATGGTGAAAGGCGATCCAACCGTTGTTGACACATTTATGAGAAGCAACTGTGTCTATACCTTGGACATTTGCGTGGTTCCCTACCCTGGTACTGATATAGTAGGCCACTTCAGCCTGGATGATCAGTCCTGCGTTGGTCTCCAGATCGACAATGCATGGCCCATCCCAGAGAATCACTTGTGGTTCAAAGCAAGTGTTTACAACGCCGCGGAATGGTTGAGTTGAAGTTCATTTCATTGCTTGTTATTTGTTGTGTGGTGAAAACTTTAGTATTTATAATGTATCCTCGTTGTCGATGTGGGTTGATGATCTATTGTTCTATGTAATAAAATGATATGCCTGTGATAAACTTACTAAATTTATGAATGGCTTTCGAGTCGCTTCTCTGAGTGAGTGGTGCGACGAGGCAAAAAAATATTTTCCGAATACATAACTGTATGTGCATTGCAACAGGTTATCGGATGAGGCCAATCAACAATAGTAGTACCCTATTTGTACTAGATTCACATGCTTCACGCGTCGGGTGGGTGTTTTTACTGTAGCCATATGTTAATGTGTTCGTTGTACGTAACCAGCACCTCGAATCCTCGATATACTAGTAGTATAGTATATAGTAGGAGTAAGTAGTAGGAGTAGTAGGGTGGCATGGGCCAGAACAAGCATTCACGTCCAGGAGTAGGGCACACGCCACCACCACGACATCCATCTGACACCATATTATTTCTTGGAGTCCGTGCGAGAGCAATCTCTTCAACCTCGTCGTTTCTCTAACTTCAGCCATTGCGCGGCGGGCGAGGTGGGGTTTGCCGATAGTCGGTTTCCTTAACTGCGGTCCCACTTGTAAGGCCAACTCCAACGCACGACCCCAAACAGACCTCCGTTTTGCACGAACTCCAATGATAATTTTGACTACTCCTGTAGTAAGTTGGATTAGTGCCTTCTCGATGCATTCATTGTTGATCTGCGGAGGCTCGATCTTGCGTGCTTCTTTCTTCTTCGAGTGTAAAGAAGTAGACGTTGCTTCCTCGCATCTAGTCTCATGTCTAGCCTCTATTCTATACTAGCTAAAAGTGATAGAACATCTACTAAATTGCGCTCTATCAATATATGGATGTACTCTTCTTCCCAATACAAAAACTTGCATCCATTCTACTCCCTCCGTTGCACAATACTACATGCCTTCTATTTGTCAAAATATATATGTATCTAGACATGTCTTAGTATATAGGTACATACATTTTTGGACAAATGTAAGTCAAGTATTTTGGAACGGAGGGAGTACACAATAAAAATTTTAAGTTAGCACAACTAGTCTAATCCGAGAGCAGAACCGAAGATTTGGTCGGGTTCTTCCTCCTTTTGCCGACACGTGGGACATCCAGCATCCAGGTCGTGTCATGAAAGAAAATAGAGTGGTAGTTGAAGCCATGAGATGTGCATCTTGGGTTAAACTGTAAATAGAATCTTACTACTCTTGAGTAACTCCAAAAGCGGCCACCGAAGATCTTTATTGGATTTGTTTTTCATCACCAGCATGTCGAGGTGAAAGATGTGCAGGTTTAGTGGGTCCTCTTGTGTTTTCACTGACATGTGGGGCCGCATGTGAGCAAACATACGATGGGCTCCGCGCGTCCGCTGGCTGGCTGAGAAGAGAGATAGAGGAGGGCTGAGCACGGACTGCAGGAAATTTGTTCTACGTACCTCGATATAGGCTCGATATAGTGGGGTGGCATGGGCCATAACTAGCATTCACGTCTAGCAGCACGGCACATGCCACCCACATGAGTCCCATCCGACACCAATTTTCTTGGAGTCCATGCTATAGCCATCTCTTCTCTCTCCTGTCCTCTTTTCTCAGCCATCACGCGGTGGGCGGGGTGGGGTTTTGCCGATAGTCGGTTTGCTCAACTGCGGTCCCACTTGTAAGTGAAAATGCAACACCGCACGCATTCCTGCTTGAGCGGCGTGCCGGACCAACCATGTGGGGGTGCGACACGAACACGGCAGGCTTTTCCTTTTGAACTCGTAACTTGTAAAATTTGGTTCTGCTCCATGGCGCGACCGATAGATAGAAAATAACGATTTTGCCTAGAGTAATGAGGAGTTTGCTTCTGGCGCCGTTCATGCATGGAGTACGTATGAAAATTATGAAGTTGATGCGAAAGGTAAGATAATTACTGTAGTATCATATACTACTACATGGATTTGACGGAAGGATAAAAATACATACGGATCCATCAACGTTCAACGACATCCTCACGCCCTAGTGCGCCGGGTCACCAACCGACGTTTGAGGAGCAGCGGCGTTGGCGGCGAGCTCAACGTGCTTCTGAACAGTGCCGTCCAAGGTTGCCCTGCGCTCCAAGAAGGCCAGCGTCCTATCGTCCTTTTCTTGCATGTACTAGTCCTTGTGGATGATTTGCGCATAGACGTGGGTGATTATGTCGATGGCGTCTTACTGCGCCAGGCGCTGCGCGGCGAGCGCGACCTCGAGGTGGACATTCTCCGGCGTGACGGTGGGCAGTCGCAGGGCCACCAGTGCGTCGAAGAGGTTGTTACCATAGTGGCCATTGAGGGTGGCGGGCATCGCAGAGCCTGGGTGCGTCGGCTGGAGGCTTATGTCAAAGTCGTCTGCAAGCTTCTTGACGACGGTGAACTTGTCGAGGAAACCGACGAGGACCTCGTCGAACAAGGATGCAAAGCTGTCGTCCAAGCGGCCCCTCGCCCTGGCGGCCTCAAGCAATACTACCTGCCGGGCCGCAGGCCGGCGTCGTGGACCATCTGGCAGAGCCAGCTGATGCTTGCGCTCATCGCCTCCATGGGTCTAGCATAGCTTCTAGTCAACTGATCTTGCGATTCGAGTGATCACTCAGCCCTTGGTTAGCGTGCGTAGGTGTGTAGGATTTCGTACTACTCCTCGGCCCTCTACTGCACCTGCCTTTGGCTGTATGATAGGTGGGCCAGCCACCCCCTGGGGCCACGTGTCATTCACCCAAAGGCAGTTGCCGTAAGTCAATGAAGCTGTGTCCCCCTCCGTGCCGGTGCAGTATAGTCATCTCACCGGACCTCTAGTTGGGGCCAAACGAGAGAAGTTTGATGTTTACTGGTTTATTGGTCCCCTTTGCATTTTGCGCCAAGTTTTGACCTTTGATTTAACTAATAAAATGTTAATGCATGTAAACAAAAATGTTGTGTAAGTCACCTTACGAAAACCAAATAATCCCAAAATACTTAGGCACAGTGCATTAACTCCCTCCTTGTTTCTTATTTCGTGACATATCAACCAATGAGAGATGTGGGCCGTGCATGCTTTCAATGACTTGAGACTAGTACCAAACATGACATGCAGTGTTTAGTTCATTGCATGTAATCCTATTACAGTACTCTAGTTAGCAAAAAAACATTAAGTTCTCTTGCCGATAGGAATAAAACACCATGTATTTATTTACAGAGGGAGTAGTACATTTTTGGTGACATGCATTACTAGATATTGCTAGTCAATACTAAAATCCAGATGGACGTGGAAGTACTCCTAAATCCAGACGGTGGTGCTACCAGTACTAGTAGTAGTACTACCAATGTAGTAGTAGGAGTACTAGCACTGTACTACCCGTTGGTCAAATTATTACGTGCTGCTCCTCACAGTGAAGTGACAAGACCTTGCGCCGGAGATGACACCTGAGTATAGGCACCGTGTTCGGCATACCATAGTCAGCCTCACCGTCTGCAGTCACTATCATCATGGCTGTAGAGCTAGCCTGCTTACAACTAGCCCTGTTCGACATAATTTCCCGTGCATAGATGCCCGTGCATTGCATGGAACACCAAGATTGGGGGTGGACGGCTCCGACAGCAGCCATCGCGCCAGATTTTTCCACGGCCTTCTACTCCTAGATGTGGTGATGTAGGATCTAGAAGTAGATGTGTCTAGAGGGGGGGATTAGACACTTCGTGCTAAAGTTGCAATTTTTAAGCCTTTTCGGTTTAAGTGGAGTTTAGGCACAATTTCAGCACACACAATACATATCAAGCAAGCAAGCAAAGAGTATATGAGCAGCGGAATGTAAAGCATGCAACTTGCAAGAATGTAAAGGGAAGGGTTTGGAGAATTCAAACGCAATTGGAGACACGGATGTTTTTCCCGTGGTTTGGATAGGTGGTGCTATCCTACATCCACGTTGATGGAGACTTCAACCCACGAAGGGTAACGGTTGCGCGAGTCCACATAGGGCTCCACCCAAGGGCAATGGTTGCGCGAGTCCACGGAGGGCTCCACCCACGAAGGGTCCACGAAGAAGCAACCACCCACAAAGGGTCCACGAAGAAGCAACCTTGTCTATCCCACCATGGCCAACGCCCACGAAGGACTTGCCTCACTAGCGGTAGATCTTCACGAAGTAGGCGATCTCCTTGCCCTTACAAACTCCTTGGTTCAACTCCACAATCTTGTCGGAGGCTCCCAAGTGACACCTAGCCAATCTAGGAGACACCACTCTCCAAGAAGTAACAAATGGTGTGTAGGTAATGAACTCCTTGCTCTTGTGCTTCAAATGATAGTCTCCCCAACACTCAACTCTCTCTCATAGGATTTGGATTTGGTGGAAAGAAGATTTGAGTGGAAAGCAACTTGGGAAGGCTAGAAATCAAGATTCATATGGTAGGAATGGAATGTCTTGATCTCAACACATGAGTAGGTGGTTTTCTCTCAGAACATATGAGTAGGAATGATGTGTGTGTTCTGATGGCTCTCTCCTCGAATGAGAAGGAGGTGGAGGGGTATATATAGCCTCCACTCAAAATCCAACCGTTACACAGATTTCCAATCTCGGTGGGACCGAATAAATAAACTCGGTCTGACCGAAGTAGTAAACCTAGTGACCGTTAGGAATTTCGGTGGGACTGACATGCAACTCGGTAGGACCGATTCGGTTAGGGTTTGGGCATAACGTAATCTCGGTGAGACCGATTACACAAACTCGGTGATACCGAGTTTGGTAATTAGCTAACCAGAGAGTTGGTCAGGCAAACTCGGTGGGACCGATTTGCTCTTTCGGTGAGACCGAGTGGAACTCGGTGAGACCGAAAAGTTACAAAGGGGAAACACTGAGTTTACATTGCAATCTCGGTGGGACCGATTACACAAACTCGGTGGGACCGAGAATAGTGCAATGGGTAACAGAGAGTTTGCAACCCCATCTCGGTGGGACCGAGATCCTTATCGGTAAAACCGAATTGCTAGGGTTTGGCAGTGGCTAATGACAAGTGAAACTCGGTGGCGCCGGATAGGAAAAATCGGTAGGACCGAGTTTGGCTTAGAGTTTAGGTCATATGTGGATATGGGAAAGTAGTTGAGGGTTTTGGAGCATATCATTAAGCACATGAAGCAAGAGGCTCATTAAGCAACACCTCATCCCTCCTTGATAGTATTGGCTTTTCCTATGGACTCAATGTGATCTTGGATCACTAAAATATAAAATGAAGAGTCTTGAGCTTGAAGCTTTAGCCAATCCTTTGTCCTTAGCATCTAAGGAGTTCCCACAACCTTTAGTCCATGCCACTCCATTGTTGAACTTATCTGAAACATGCTAGATAGAAGTGTTAGTCCAACAAGAGATATGTTGTCATCAATTATCAAAACCACTTAGGGAGCACTTGTGCTTTCAATCTCCCCCTTTTTGGTAATTGATGGCAACATACATCAAAGCTTTTAGATAAAGATATAAAGAACAGCGAGTAAAGCTTTGGAAGAACATGTAGCAAGCATAGGCTCCCCCTACATGTATGCACTCATGTAAATATGAAATATAGAGGCATGTGAGAGCACAAACATGACAGAGTAGGCAATGTGTTACATGTATCTTGGCCATATGCATCAGAGCAAAAGATTATTAAGAAAAATACCTTCATGCTCATGAGTCCTTCTTGCAAACAGTATGTACATAAGCAAGAACTCCTCATACTCATGATCTTGATGCATATACTTACCTTGTGGTCTCGAGTTGGCTTAGGATGGAATGGACCTGCAAACAAGGTTAGATAACACAGGTACGTCCACTAGCCAGAGCAAACAAAAGAAACCACAAGAATGCCAAGACTGGGATGACATGTAGAGAGTGATAACATTGGATTCAACATGTCCCCACGAATAAAGATATGCAATGAATTTGGCTGATTTCTTCTCCTTTAGGTGTCTTGCTCCCCCTGAATCTTACATGGGATATTGGGAGAAGATAGGAGACAGAAAATCAGAGCTGAATAGAACTAAATTCAAATGAGTTCATATGAACATGTCTTTCCCCCAAAAAGACATGCGGCATCTCTCCTCTTGAACATCTAGCATCTGGGATCCTTGAGTATTTTTCTCTCCCCCTTAACAACATCTGGGATCCTCGAGACTTTCTCTCCCCCTTAATACTTTTTCCCTCTTGGTGTGATCTCTCTTTCCTACAGGCTTTAATGTGATCTCTCTCCCCCTTTGACATCAATTTCCAAGAAGGTTTTTCCTGGAATCCGTCAAATAGGTTTGGTCCTTGAGATTCAGCGCAAAGCAGAGGATAAAATTGTGATGCTTGTAGAGGACAAGATTCATTGAGTGGAGCTGGAACAGAAGAAATGTTGAATAAGCGGCAAATTGGTTTTCTGATTGTAAAGTCGGTGGCACCGAGTGGCATATTTCGGTGTACCGAAATATTCGGTTGGACCGAAATTTGCAAGTCGGTGGTACCAAGTTTACACATAGAAACACACTTGTCACCTCAGCTCACTAGACAAGTAAGATCTCACAAAGATTTGCAATGAATTACCTGAAGGATTTGCAAGGAATTAAATGCAGAAAATGCAAAACAAACACAAAGAGAAAAGAAGAAACTGAAAGATCTAGATGAAGTTTTTTTGTGTTAAAGAAAAGAGACTAAACATGCATGAGACAAATGTGATGACACAGAAAAGAACACAAGAGAACTTCATCTAGAGTTGGGCGGTGACATAGTCACCTATGTTAGAGTATATTGACTTAGGAGTCAAGTGAGAACACTTGATCATAGGTCATACTCATCGTTTAAGCTCAAAATGGGGTTACCATTTTTCGTTTAAGCATATTGATGTATTCACATCTTGTTGAGTTGCTTTGACTCATGTCTTGGAGTAAAGCCTCTCTAAGATGGAATAACATACCTTGGGTGGTGGTGTGGTTCTTGCTCATGTAGTTGAACTTGTGTGGGTGCTCAAGGTGCTCATCAAGAGTTGGGAGCACCACTTGGAGTTTGAGTTCATCTACCTACATGGGTTAGTTCTTGCAAGGAAGAGCACTTGTGTAAAAAAAAATGACAATCATGAAGCTCAACATAGAATTTGTCAAAGGATATGTTTGAATGGTTTTGTGCTTCCTTGTCTTCAACCACCATTGTGTAGAGTCTTGGTGATATAGAGGTTGCTCAAGATGTGAGTGAGTCGCAATCTCATGGAATTAGATTCAACCAAGCACCTACATGGGTTAGACAACATGCAAGGTGCAAATATATCCAAGACAGAAGATAGTTATCATAAGAGATATATCATGGATTAGTCATAGGCTCATGTCTTGCATGTATCCAATGGAGTTTCTACTCCAAATTTGAAGCATCAATGATGTTCAATTCTCCTCTCAACCTGCAAAACACTTTCTCATCAAGCGGTTTAGTGAATATATCCGCTAATTGTTTATCGGTGCGAACATGCTTAAGATTGATGTCACCCTTAGCAACATGATCTCGAATGAAATGATGACGAACTTCAATATGCTTAGTTCGAGAATGTTGTACAGGATTATGACCAATTTTGATAGCACTTTCATTGTCACAAAGTAGTGGAACATGTTTCACATATATCCCATAATCTTTAAGAGTTTGGGTCATCCAAAGTAATTGAGCACAACATGAACCAGCGGCAATGTATTCCGCTTCGGCGGTGGATAAGGATACCGAGTTTTGTTTCTTGGAAGACCAAGACACAAGAGATCTACCAAGAAATTGACAAGTACCCGAAGTGGACTTTCTATCAACCTTGTCTCCGGCATAATCTGAGTCGGAATAGCCAACAAGATCAAAAGAAGACCTCTTAGGATACCAAATGCCAAAATTTGGTGTATGGATTAAATATCTCACTATCCTTTTCACAGCCTTAAGATGACAATCTTTAGGAGCAGCTTGATATCGAGCACACATGCACACACTTAGCATAATATCGGGACGTGAAGCACATAGGTATAACAATGAACCAATCATAGAGCGATAAACCTTTTGATCAACGGGTTCACCATCTTTGGTCAAATCATTATGTCCACTAGTAGGCATGGGTGTAGACATACCTTTGCATTCTTGCATATTGAACTTCTTGAATAAGTCCTTGGTGTACTTTGTTTGAGAGACAAATGTACCTTCCTTAGTTTGCTTGATTTGCAACCCAAGAAAGAATTTGAGTTCACTCATCATAGACATCTCAAACTTCTCTGACATTAGCTTTCCAAACTTTTCACTAAAGAGAGGGTTAGTTGAACCAAATATGATGTCATCAACATAAATTTGGCATACAAAAAGTTCTCCATTAACCTTTTTAGTGAAAAGAGTAGAGTCAATTTTACCAATTTCAAAACCACTTGTAGTAAGAAACTTGGTCAAGCATTTATACCATGCTCTAGGAGCTTGTTTAAGACCATAAAGAGCTTTGTGAAGTTTGTAAACATGATTTGGTTTCTTAGGATTGACAAAGCCGGGAGGCTATTTGACATAAACTTCCTCCTCTATTTCTCCATTTAGAAAAGCACTTTTAATGTCCATTTGGTACAAGGCGATATTATGGTGATTAGCATAGGCAAGTAAGATGCGAATGGACTCAAGTCTAGCAACGGGAGCATATGTCTCACCATAGTCCATACCTTCGACTTGTGTGTATCCTTGGGCGACGAGACGTGCTTTGTTGCGGACCACTTGTCCATCTTCATCATGCTTGTTGCGAAACACCCATTTGGTACCAATGATGTTGTGGTTGTTGTCGGGCTTCTCAACCAATGTCCAAACTTGGTTTCTCTCAAAATTATGTAGCTCTTCATGCATAGCGTTTATCCAATCCGGATCTTCCAATGCTTCTTCAACCTTCATTGGTTCAATGCTCGAGATGAATGAATAGTTTTCACAAAAGTTAGCTAAACGAGTTTTTGAGCGAGTGATTCTCCCGGTTTGTATATCATTGAGGATTTGCTCGACGGGATGATCTTTGGCAATTCTTGCTCGAACTCGTGAGAGCTTTTGCTTGGGTCTTTGTTGAGCATCTTCTTCATCTTGTTCTTCTTTTTGGCCTTCTTCATTGTTGACGTCGTCGTTCTCTTGTCGTGGTGGAGAAGGAGGTTGTTGATGTTCATCTTGACGTACTTCCTCGTTTTCTTCATCTTGGTGTGTCCCACTTGTGGATGCTTCCGTGTCGATTCTTGGTTCACCTTGTTGTGAAGTAGAAGCTTCCACTTGGACGGATGAAGTACTCTCCTTCACCTCCGTTGGACGAATTTTGCCAATGGACAAATCTTGAATTGCTTCTGAAGGGTCTTTGTCTCCTACATCAATTGGCAATTGCTCTACTTGCGAGCCATTAGATTCATCAAACTTCACATCTACCGTCTCTTCAACCTTTCGGGTGAAATTGTTGTAGACACGGTAAGTGTGAGAGTTTGAGCCATAACCAAGTAGAAAACCTTCATGAGATTTAGGAGCAAACTTTGAACGACGATGCTTATCAAGAATGTAGCACTTTGAGCCGAATACTCGAAAGTATCCAACTTGAGGCTTGTTACCGGTGAGGAGCTCGTATGCCGTCTTGCCGAGTAGCTTGTGAAGGTATAAGCGATTTGTTGCGTGACAAGCTGTCTCAACCGCTTCTGCCCAAAAGTGCTTTGGCGTCTTGTATTCATCAAGCATTGTCCTTGCCATTTCGATGAGCGTCCGGTTCTTCCTCTCAACAACTCCATTTTGTTGAGGTGTGTATGTAGCCGAGAACTCGTGTGAAATCCCTTCTTCATCAAGAAAGGTGTCCACATTTGCGTTCTTGAACTCCGTTCCGTTGTCACTCCGAACCTTCTTGATCTTCACATCAAACTGATTTTGGGCTTTCCTAGTGAAGTTTCTGAAGATCTTCTGGACCTGCGATTTGTCATTGAGGAAAAACACCCACGTAAATCTTGAAAAATCATCAACTATAACTAGACCAAAGGAATTTCCACCGAGACTCTTGTAGGCATTGGGACCAAAAAGATCCATGTCAAGCAGCTCAAGTGGCCTCCTTGTGGTCATGATGTTCTTCACTGGATGTCTTCCTCCAACCTGTTTACCTGCTTGACAAGCACTGCAAAGTCTATCCTTATCAAATATGACATCATTAATTCCAAGGATATGATTTCCTTTAATAAGTTTGTCAAGATTTCTCATGCCAACATGACCTAGTCGTCTATGCCACAACCAACCTTTTGAGGATTTAGCAACAAAGCAAGTTTTAGGTTGTGCCTTTTTAGAGAAATCGACAATTTAAAGATCACCTCTACGCATACCAGTAAAGACCATCTTATGATTGTCCCGATGAAATACTTGGCAATCTACTTCAGTAAATAGGACGTTCAAACCGAAATCAGAAAGTCTAGATACTGAAAGTAAGTTGTAGCCAAGAGATTCAACGAGCATGACATTTTGAATGGAACTATCATGTGAGATGGCCACCTTACCAAGGCCGACCACTTTACCCTTTGAATTATCACCGAAGGTGACATATTTTCGAGGGCCGTTGTTTTCAGCAAGCTCACGAAACATCTCTTCATCTCTGGTCATATGATCAGTACATCCACTATCAAGAACCCATTCCTTTCCTCCTGATTCATATCCCCGAAGATTTGCCATAAGACCAAAATGTCTCATTGCATCGTCGAGATCGAAGTCACTATCATCATCATCATAATATTCATGTTCATCATGATCTTGTGACTCGTCATTTCCTAGAGAGGGCAATTCATTAGATGAATGATTAAAGTGGTTACTTTTATGAATTCTCATAGCTTTGAGTATGATATCATTAATGATTCCAACATCCCCTTTAGCATGCTTAAGATTGGCAAGTTCAAGAAGACATTTACCAAAATTAGGATCACTAGAGTTCATCTTACTCAAGGCAATGGATTTATGGAGAATTTCATCTAAAGTTTTCAAGGAATGATTGGGAAATCGTTCCTCAAGAAATTTCCATATAGTATAAGCACAATCTTTAGTGGGCAAACTAGCAATCAGATTTTTGGGCAATCCTCTAATGATGAGCACAACAGTTCTAAGATTGCGAATCATGTCAATATCTTCATCTAGGGTAGGATGTCAGGGATCAATATGGGGTGCACAAGGGCTAGCAATATACTTGTTCAAATGATATTGATTGAAGATTACAAGCATCTCATTTTTCCACTCATGAAAATACTTTCCATCAAAAATAGGCACTCTATGTCTAAGACTCCCTAGAGTAGACACATCCATCTTCCTCCAATGGTGATTAAACCAAGGCAATGGAGACCAATGCTCTGATACCACTTGTAGGATCTAGAAGTAGATGTGTCTAGAGGGGGGGGACTAGACACTTCGTGCTCAAGTTGCAATTTTTACGCCTTTTTCGTTTAAGTGGAGTTTAGGCACAATTTCAGCACACACAATACATATCAAGCAAGCAAGCAAAGAGTATATGAGCAGCGAAATGTAAAGCATGCAACTTGCAAGAATGTAAAGGGAAGGGTTTGGAGAATTCAAACGCAATTGGAGACACGGATGTTTTTCCCGTGGTTCGGATAGGTGGTGCTATCCTACATCCACGTTGATGGAGACTTCAACCCACGAAGGGTAACGGTTGCGCGAGTCCACACAGGGCTCCACCCAAGGGCAATGGTTGCGCGAGTCCACGGAGGGCTCCACCCATGAAGGGTCCACGAAGAAGCAACCACCCACAAAGGGTCCACGAAGAAGCAACCTTGTCTATCCCACCATGGCCAACGCCCACGAAGGACTTGCCTCACTAGCGGTAGATCTTCACGAAGTAGGCGATCTCCTTGCCCTTACAAACTCCTTGGTTCAACTCCACAATCTTGTCGGAGGCTCCCAAGTGACACCTAGCCAATCTAGGAGACACCACTCTCCAAGAAGTAACAAATGGTGTGTAGGTAATGAACTCCTTGCTCTTGTGCTTCAAATGATAGTCTCCCCAACACTCAACTCTCTCTCATAGGATTTGGATTTGGTGGAAAGAAGATTTGAGTGGAAAGCAACTTGGGAAGGCTAGAAATCAAGATTCATATGGTAGGAATGGAATGTCTTGATCTCAACACATGAGTAGGTGGTTTTCTCTCAGAACATATGAGTAGGAATGATGTGTGTGTTCTGATGGCTCTCTCCTCGAATGAGAAGGAGGTGGAGGGGTATATATAGCCTCCACTCAAAATCCAACCGTTACACAGATTTCCAATCTCGGTGGGACCGAATAAATAAACTCGGTCTGACCGAAGTAGTAAACCTAGTGACCGTTAGGAATTTCGATGGGACTGACATGCAACTCGGTAGGACCGATTCGGTTAGGGTTTGGGCATAACGTAATCTCGGTGAGACCGATTACACAAACTCGGTGATACCGAGTTTGGTAATTAGCTAACCAGAGAGTTGGTCAGGCAAACTCGGTGGGACCGATTTGCTCTTTCGGTGAGACCGAGTGGAACTCGGTGAGACCGAAAAGTTACAAAGGGGAAACACTGAGTTTACATTGCAATCTCGGTGGGACCGATTACACAAACTCGGTGGGACCGAGAATAGTGCAATGGGTAACAGAGAGTTTGCAACCCCATCTCGGTGGGACCGAGATCCTTATCGGTAAAACCGAATTGCTAGGGTTTGGCAGTGGCTAATGACAAGTGAAACTCGGTGGCGCCGGATAGGAAAAATCGGTAGGACCGAGTTTGGCTTAGAGTTTAGGTCATATGTGGATATGGGAAAGTAGTTGAGGGTTTTGGAGCATATCATTAAGCACATGAAGCAAGAGGCTCATTAAGCAACACCTCATCCCTCCTTGATAGTATTGGCTTTTCCTATGGACTCAATGTGATCTTGGATCACTAAAATATAAAATGAAGAGTCTTGAGCTTGAAGCTTTAGCCAATGCTTTGTCCTTAGCATCTAAGGAGTTCCCACAACCTTTAGTCCATGCCACTCCATTGTTGAACTTATCTGAAACATGCTAGATAGAAGTGTTAGTCCAACAAGAGATATGTTGTCATCAATTATCAAAACCACTTAGGGAGCACTTGTGCTTTCAGGTGAGGAGGAGATGAGGCTGATTGTGAGAGACAAGGAGTTGTTTGTAAATAGGGAACAAGTGCGGGCATCTTTTTGCAAAAATGGAGAAGCTTGGTTTGTATGCGTCAGATCTAGATCCGACGGCTATTGGTGAAAGATGGGA
Organism: Triticum urartu; assembly: GCF_056163025.1. Taxonomy (NCBI): domain Eukaryota; kingdom Viridiplantae; phylum Streptophyta; class Magnoliopsida; order Poales; family Poaceae; genus Triticum; species Triticum urartu. Next base: position 441,838,456 of record NC_141879.1, on the reverse strand, counting down.
GGCACAACATCATCACCAACTCAGGACCTGTTTGATTCGCAGGATTTTGAAAACGCAGGAATAGGACACGGCAATATTACAAGTTTCAAACTGATATTACAAATGTTAGGAGTAATGCTGCACCTACGAAGAGGGAATTACTAGGAAGTTTACATAAGAACTTTCGTTACTTTAGGTGGATGCAGCATTATCGTACAAACTAAAATCCACCGCCCTGACAAGTCACTAATGGACAAATAAGTTTTCGAGTCTCTGGCCACTTGATGTTTTAAAAACAAATTCAGCTTCTGCGGAGACTTTGTCATTTAGGCTTAGACGCTTGCGATGATCAGCACGCCATTCATTGTTGCGCCAGAGAACGCCAAACCTCATTACCTTGAGCACACTTGCCTCCAGAACAAAGAACCTGGCCAATTTAATCTCATATGTGCTGCCTCGGTAGTCGATCAAATCAATTTCTGTAAGATGGAGATCAAGGCATTCGATGAGATTGTTATAGTGCAGCACATTTTTCACTTTCGGGTCTTTTTTTATCTGCAAAAGAAGAGAACATATTAGAGCAGCTGGCTGCATAAGATTGCCGTGTCATCAAGAGGAACCAATATCATTCGCTCATACGATAGGGTTGGCTGGCTAGTGATATTTTCTCTCTCTCTCTCTCTCTGTTTCCTCTCATTTAACTAGGAGCACGTGAAGAGCTTGGGCATTTGTTGCCTTCCACTATGTGGCCGATGCCATATTTCACAAAAGTATGCCACATAATACGCATCGACGTCAAATCAAAAGATTTTGGCACCGCTCTCACGATGTGAGAGAGTTGGCACCGCTATGCACACAGACCCACATGTATAAACAAATCAATCAAACCAACTACACCAGCCTCTCACTCTCCCAAACAAGTGTTTTTTTATTGCCTCAGTCCTCTCTCTCTCTCCCACGCAGTGTTTTTTCATTGCGTGAGTTAATTTGGCACCGGAGCAAAGTAGGTGATCCAGATTGGGACACCAGGTGAGCAATGGAGGGGCATCGATGCCAAATGCATCACAAGTGAATTTGGCACATGTTTTGGCCTACATAGCCCACTTTTGTAATACTACCTCGTATTTAGTATAAAATTTTGACCATAGATTTATCTAAGAAAATGCCAATGCATGTCACTAAAAATTACACCATTTGAAATTATGTTCAAATACGAATACAACAAAATAGTTCTTAGTGACATGCATTAACATTTTTTTAGTTAAATCTATGGTCAAATTTTGATACTACAAAATTGGAAGAGTAAACCAGGACGGAGGTAGTACTTGCTCTTAGGGTAACCATAAGTTACTTTCCACTATGACTAGCCTAGGCTACTATAGTAGTACAGCATAAAAACGATGCAGGTGATCACGTGAGAAAAAATACTAAAAACATTTCTTTCGGTGCAGTGCGTAGATGTAGTTTTGAACACTACACTTGTCATCGTAATTTGGCAAAATTACGAAAAAATTGAGCTACGTTGTGATTACCGTTTACTTATAGCAAAGAAGTTTCTCCTCGATGAGTAGCTTCTCCGTGCACGGAAAGCATGTAAGGAATCCAACAACTTGATCCAGATTGGGGCCGATAGATTTTAGTGCTAAGATCTTCACTGTGTGCATGCAAGAAGAAATTTAAAAATGTGAATTTCAAGAAGACAGAGAAGAAGATGAGTGCTGTACCTGAACGATTACGGATCCAATAAAGAGTTCGGAGAATTTGGCAGACGAGTACACCAACGCTGTCAATTTCGGCGCGTCAATGACCCTGATTTTTGTTGGACCTTCTAGATCCGATACAAGCAATCTCTCAAGGAAAGGTGCATTCTCAATGACCATAACATGGAACAGCTAGAGTGATCTCTTCCCAATTGATGTCTTGTTGTGGGGCCAGCAAGACACATAAATCCATCGGAGATTCGTTGAGGCGATGTGGAGGCTAATGAACCCATGGATCTGCTCAAGACGAAGGTACTCGAGCGTAGTACAGTTGCGGAGCAGGTGCTCCATAGCCTTCTTCGAGATGACAACGTCGAAGAGGTCGGGCTGCTTTAGTTGAGGGAGAAGAAGAGCGGGCGCGGCATTAATATGGGGAATATAGCAGGAGCTAAAGATGGCGCGATGCAGCGTTGGCATGAGGCAGAGCACGGACGGCGGCAGAGAGCGACATCGTCCAGCTTCAAAGCTGAGCTCCTCGAGCTGATCTAGGGCGGGGGATAAGAACCACTCGTCGAACTTGGGTTGTACCTTGCAGTTGGTACTAAACATGCGGATGTCAAGGCGTTTGGCTAGCCCAGGGTGCGATGAAAGGATCTTGGAGACTGCGGCCATGCGTTTGCAATCCCCGTCGCAGAGGCAGCTGTCGACGGTGAGGTTGAGGGGGCTGCAGCGCCAGAGGGGGCGCCACCGCCGGGAGAGCAGGGCGGTCCGCACGGCAGATTTGGTGGGGAGGAGGCCGATGATGACGAGCAGCGTGTCGTCGGGGAGGCTACTGATGAAGTCCAGGCTCGCTGGATGCGGTTTTGGCTCGAGCCGCCTCCGCTTGTTGGCTGCCTCGCCGTCCATCTCAACCGGCGGCGACGCCGGTATACACGTGTGCTGGTGTGTGTTGTGTGCTGGGTGTGCGCGAGTGCGTCCTTCTGTGCATGCCGCCGCGCAGTGGTGAATTGTGCGCGAGTGCGTCCTTCCCGCTGAAGAAGTTTGTCCTCAATGCGCCCTCAATTTACTAGCGTGCGGGGTGCTACCCCGAGTGGTTTCAACTTTGTTTACTTCACCGCGTGTCAGATGGGCCTCTAGTTTACTTATTTTCACCCACTGCCACATGGGCCAGCACACGAAGATATAGAACACGAGCTGACAAGGCAGCATGTGGATTGGTTGACCGGTCAACTAAACAATATACAGAGCTATACGCTGACACAGTGAGCATATAATCCGTCGGTATAGAGAGTTCGAGTGAGAGGGGAGGCCCGTGAGAGATAGCAGAGAGAGAGAAAGAGCTACTCCCTCCGTTCGATAATGTAGTTCCAACATTTTTTTAAGTCAAACTTTTGAAACTTTGACCAAGTTTATAAAGAAATTACTTATATCTACAATACCAAAGATAAATGATAGTATGAAGTAATTACATGTTGTGATTAATCTAATGATCGTTCGAGATGTAAATGTTTTTATCCACATATACCTGGTCAAACTTTTCTGAGGTTTGACTTTTCAAAACATCCATATGCTTATGGACGTGACAGAGTCCCTAACAAGAGAGAGAGAGAGAGAGAGAGAGAGAGTGAGTGAAAAAAGTGTGTGTGCGTGTGTGAAAGAGACATGGACAACACACGATAAAAGTAGAGAAAAGGCGTACGTGTCTTATGCAAACATATCACACATGCATCTTCGACAACGGAGGCAAGGTGAGGAGATAGTGTGTGGTTGTTTGGAACCGAGAGAGCAAGACCCCTAGCACGTGGCCAAGAGGGGTCTGACAAACAAGGGAGAGAGGTCGAGAGAGACGTACGGAGAAAATGCGGACATGGGGAGGAGAGAGTGTATGTTTTTCATAGAGAGATCCCCTGGAGATCGTGATGGGACTACATGGGTGGGAGATCGAGTGACAAGGTGTGTGCGCGATAGAAGATGCCCCGAGAGATATCAAGATAGACGTATGGATGGAAGGAGACAATACGTGTGTTCCTGATGGCTAGTAAGAGATAATCATACTTAGGATCGAGGGGGGGGAGTGCTTGCGCCTATGATGGATTGAGGGATTATGGTACTTAGTGGGGTGCGTGTCACATGGAGAGAGAACAAGGGCGGAGAGTGTTGGATGGGTTTATATGTATAGCGCGAGCGAGACATGTGTATGTGCGAACCAGGGAGATATAAGGCTAGTTTGGCTTGCGTCCTGAGCATCTTTTGCCTGGCCTGGGGTTGTGGCTGGATTTCATGCACGCTTGTTTGGTTGCTACCCTGTGAAAAAGAAAGCCCGCCTGGCCTGGGTTTCCCTTGCACTTTAATTAGCTTGGCTGAACTCCAGACACTGCAAGTAGCCTGGCCTAGGCGACCAATTTTGAACACCTGGCCGTGCCTGGTCGTGTGGCCACGAGGCTAACAGCAACATGGATGGATATTAGCATTAAATAATTGATGCATGGATTGATTGATGGGATGTTGATGCTTTGCCTGGCCCAGGCATGAACCAAACGCTTCAGCACCACACAAGCCTGGCCAGGCAGAAATATTTTACATCTCACGTCCACACCAGGTAGTACCGGCCATCAAGGCATGAGGGTCAGGTCACGAACCAAGCTGACCAATAAAGTTTGAGAGAGATTGAGGAGCCCCGATAAGGCTGAGTGGTGCGTCGGATAGCTGAGAGGGGGAAAAAGATATTCCATCCGCTCGATAATGCAGTGCATGTAAATTTTTTAGAAGTCAAACTTTGGAAACTTTGATCAGGTTTACGCAAATGTTATTTATATCTACAATACCAAAGATACATCATACAAAACTACATCTCATGGTGAATCTAACGGTATATGTTTGTCGTACTAGATGTAATTCTTTTTCTCCACGTACATGGTCAAACTTTGTGATGTTTGACTTTTCAATAAATCTATATGTTATGGACCGAGGAGAGTGCCTCAGTCGAGACAGATCAAGTGCGTGTGAAGGAGAATGAGTAAGTGTGCAAAAAGAGTATGCGTGTGAAAGAGAAAGTGACAACAAACGATAAATTAGAAAGAGAGAGTGTTTTTTCGTTTCTTATGCGAACATATCACGCATGCATCTCCGAGATCGAAAAGCGAGGCGAGGAGATACACGAAGATAGCTAGTGTGTTATTGTTTGCAATGGAGAGAGACACCCCTGTAGCACATGTCCAATAGAGGTGTGGCCAACAAGGAACAAAGGTCGAGAGGGACACATGGATGGCATGGACGCATGGGGAGGGAGAGAGAGTGTGTTTGTGATAGAGAGATCCCGTCGAGATCGTGAGAGGACTATATGGGTGGGAGATCGAGGGAGTGCGTGATAGAAAGATGCCCCGAGAGAAATCGAGATAGACCATGCACATGTTTGTGATGGAGACTAAGATTAGCTAGTCATATACATATAGGGGGGACTGCGTGTGCCTACAATTGAGTGAGAGACCATCATACTTGGCTAGCTGGGCATGAGATTGTGTGTGTGCGCGTGTGAGATGGAGAGAGAACGAGGGGGAGAGATAGAGTTTTAGATGGGCCTATCGAGTGCGAGTGAGATATGTGTATGTGTGACCCAGGTGGATGGAGAGTTTGAGAGAGGGGGGAAGAGCTCCGAGACGACATAGTGGTGCCTGAGAGAGTTATAGGCAAAGAGCCAAGGAATCTGTGTGTGTACGATGAGTGCACCCAAGATATCAAGCTTGGACTAGCTAGAGTATCATACATAGTGTGCGAGAGAGACCTATAGATGGTGTATATATGCATGCGAACTAGAAAGACCCCCCCCCCCACACACACACACAAAGAGAGAGAGAGAGAGAGATGGAGAGAAAGGGAGAGGGACCAACAAGGTTTTTGTGTCGGATGCGTGCGACAGAATTGAAGATTGTCGGAGAGAGAGAGAGAGAGAGAGAGAGAGAGAGAGAGAGAACAGGAGTCCGGGAGAGGGAGAGGTCGCATTTTATGCATCAAAGACTGATATAAACCATGTTTTGATATAAACTTGCATTCAAATATTTAAATTAGAGAACATGTTGTCTGCAATCCACACATGAACGGATATATGCGTATATCAAACAAGTTCATTAATTTGACTTTCAACATGTTCATGGAGTACTATAATACTGTACAACATGCTACTCAATTGAGGTATTCAATTTTGGATTTAGTTCACTATTTTGACCTACTGAACGAGCTATTTCATTGAATCGAGATATTTCATTTTGGGTTTGATTCGCGTTTTTGAGTGGGTCAACTATTTGTCATATAGTAAATCGCTAGCAACGAGTATGTAAAAACACATTACTCCCGAGCATCATCTCTCCATCTAAAAAAGAAGTGGCAAGCTAATATTTCGAAATTTGATCCGAATCGACTTGGTAAGGTAGACATGGATGCTCGTTCTCCTAAAATTTGAAAGAACCATTAAACATTCTCTCTGCTCGGTGGAATTCGCCCGAGCAAATAAATGGGAGACGCGAAATTACCGTCCTATGTGGGACATGCATCAATTGGCCAGTTGTACATCGAGGGTAGGTTCGTAACTTCATCCAAGCGCGCCTTCTCCTCGGCCGAAATGACATGTGCCGAATAATTCATAAACCATGGTCGGCAAAACACGCTCTCCTCGCCCGAAATAGCTCGCGCCCACTATTTCAAAACACGCTCTCCTCGCCTGAAATCGCTCGCGCCCACTATAGTTCAAAACACGCCCTCCTCGCCCGAAATCGCTCCCGCCCACTATTTGGGGAGAAGCAAAGTTACTCTACTATCCCCGACCCTCAGTACACAGACCCAAGCCGAGAAGCCTATAGGCAAGGGTAGAACTGTAACTCCCCCTCACATTTCAGACAAATGCGTATGTAAGACATGGTTCCACTCCCCTCCCAATCCCCCCCCCCTGCCCGCACCCATTCATACCTCGTGGGCGCCAAATCACCTTCTCCCCGGGAAGCTCCCTTCTCCCGAGCCGCGAAACCTCAGCCCCACCTCCATGGCGCCCCCACCGCACCAATTTCACAGTCGCCCTCCTCCCTAATGCCGGAGACGCTGTCCATTTGCCGTCGTGCACTGGGCCGTGTGCCTCTTACTCCGTGCTGCTGGTGCTGCCTCGACGACGGCCGCGTGAACCGTACCGGAGCCGATTCACCCCCGCCGTTGTTCACGGCACCGGAGCGGCTCCAACTTCGGATCTGTCCAGAGTCCTAGCGCTGCTTCGGCGTAGCCGTCGACCGTCGCGACATCGCTCTTTCCCTGCCGCCGGTCGCCACCGCAACCGCGCCGGCCTCACTGACTCGGCAGCTGGACCTGCCTACTTCACCATGCCGCCAGATAGGTCGCACCCTCATCTCAAATCACTTTATATAGGCGTCAGTTGTCTGAATTTTTATTCTGGGCCAATCGATTTGCAATGGGAAGCAGCACCCCTCGAGGCGGCGGAGCTCCTAGGCTACCGGTTGGCTGGTGTCTAACGTAAGGGTGCGGTGCCGCAAGTTCGCCGCAGAAGCAGCGCTTAGATGGCTATCTTTTAGAGTTGCATGGGTTGAAGGTACTGCCGCCGCCGGATCTGGATGACAGGGAGTCTTTGTGGATTGGCCCGGGGGCGGTGCAACCACGGCAGTGCGGTGGGGCGGGGAGCGGGGTTTTGGCCGGGGCCACGGACGGCGGAGGCAGGCTGCTCTGCCATTGGTCGCTGGCTCTTCGAGGAAGATTCCGAACAGTGTCAGCCGGGAGGCACAAGACGGCCAGCCATCCGGCGTAGATCGGACAGTACCAAAATAAAATAAAATCGTGTGACCCAAATTTAGTCTTCAGTCAACACACGTGTGACCACTCTCGTACCTTGCTGTTGATCTCTTAGTGTATTTCTTCAGATCAAAGAGATATGTGGTTCTTAACATTATGCGTTATCTGCATCTTCAGACACACCGTCTTCCGACTCACCGCAGCTGCTCCAACAAGGGAAACATACACCAGAAGGGAGCTATAGTCCCCACTCAACAGTTCCCTACATCGAATGCGCGTGCCCGACATGCACAGCCACAACAACTGCAGGGCCATCGACAAGTCAGCACATGATGCTCACTCCTATGGATGGCAGCCAGATAGGTTGTACCCTCATCTTACTTGTGTGCAACATTTATGGCTTTGTTATTCATCTAAGCATGGAAAATAGATCATCACATTTCACTGTATATTCATGCTGATCTCTTACGGGTCTTGTTCAGGAGTTAATGATGTTCCATAGTTCAGCTAAGATACTTGTTCTTTAGGTAACACTGTTCCATAGTTATCATCCATCAGCCAATGCTATCCCACAGGCTGGTGATTATAGTATTATACCACTTCTAGTATTTCCTATGTTGTTCTTTAATACTTTTGTGTGCCATCTAGTTAATCTCGAGTACAAACGATACATATTCTGTAGCTTTCATCTGTGTTCTCCCTTTAGTTTATGAGACCTGTTGCTGCTAGTTAACCCCAGTCCTACTATTTATGTCGTCTCCTACAGGCACTCATTACATAAACCTAACTACTAGCTGTCTTCCATGCATGTCAGATATAATTGCACACACTGATATATCCACAAGAACCTCACGGAGCAATGTAAAGGCCAATAAACTTGATGTCAATGATACCCAATATGATGGAACATGTAAAGGCAGTTCTTCAGAAGACTTGCAGAAAGATGATGAATCCTCTTCACCCCACAAGGTCCTAGCTCTAACTTGGCCTGTGATATGGGTACAACATGCATATAATGTCCTGGAGTGTATCTACTCTGTTGCAATGCCATGTGCTTAGCATGCTGATCATGCATGTAAATATGTCATGCATTCCTATTTTACATTCCGCTAGCATACAGTTTTACATTCAACTAGTGTTTTTTTGCTGTGTTGTCCTATCGTATCCCTAGCTCTTACACCATACTCCCTCCGTCCGGATTACATGTTTCCGAAATGGATAAAAAGGATGTATCTAGAACTGAAATATACCTAGACCCATCCATTTTTTTTCCGGATGGAGGGAATACATGTCAATATGTCATGCCTTTCTATTCTTCAGTACCTATTTCATCTCTCTGCTGCTGCATGTTTTATAATTAAAGCACCATTCTTCTATACAAGGCATGCAAGGGGAAGACGACTATGTTAGAATCTGAAGGGTTACAAACAAGGCCTTTGCAAAAGATCCAAACGCCAGGAGATAATAAACCAACTCCAGTTTTTATAGATACTGCTCCAGCATATAGAAACCCAAGGCCTACTGATAATAAGCAGGTTACAGTGGCCAAAGAACTAGTCCGCTCCAGTCCAGCAAAAATATGTCAACTCAATTCTAAGAAGCGTGTGCGTATCCTTGCATCATGAAATTTTATAGCACGCTGATCATATTTTCTACATGTTTCTTACCCATCTCTCTTTTAGAAAATAAGCTTAACAGATAGAAGATTTTCTGCAATGGTATCGTTTATGAGGAAAGATTCTTGCAGGAATTCTCTGTGCTCCAATGTAGATGTAAGTACCTGTTGTATATCACTATATTTTTACATCAGCATGTATTTTGTTAATCGGCGTGAATCCAAGCTTTATCTGATCTAAATTTAGTTGTAGCAAAATGTATGATTAAAGGCCACAATGTTGATTTTTGCAAGGAAAACTGCCTGGTAGTTTTGCATCCTGAGCTGCATGAGTGTACTATCTCATATCAGTGGGTTTGAATACTTTGGTTCTGTAGTGGGTTTTTCAGTGTTTTTTACTGTGTTGTCCTGTTGTATCCCTAGCTCTTACATCATACTCCCTCCATCCGGATTAAATGTCGCAGAAATGGATAAAACTGGATGTATCTAGAACTGAAATATGCCTAGACCCATCCATTTATTTCTGGATGGAGTGAATACATGTCAATATGTCATGCCTTTCTATTCTTCAGTACCTATTCCATCTCTGTTGTAGCATGTTTTATAACTGAATCACCATTCTTCTATATAAGGCATGCAAGGGGAAGACGGCTATGTTAGAATCTGAAGGGTTACAAACCAGGTCTTTGCAAAAGATCCAAACGCCAGGAGATAATAAACCAACTCCATTTTTCATAGATACTGCTCCAGCACAGAGAAACCCAACTCCCACTGATAATAAGCAGATTCCAGTGGCCAAAGAACTAGTCCGCTCCAGTCCAGCAAAAGAATGTCAACTCCATTCTAAGAAGCGTGTGCGTATCCTCGCATCATAAAATTTTATAGCATTCTGATCATATTTTCTACATGTTTCTTACCCGTCTCTCTTTTAGAAAATAAGGTTAAACGATACAAGACTTCCTCCATTGGGATCGTATTCGAGGAAAATATCTTGCAGGAATTCTCTGTGCTCCAGTGCTGATGTAAGTACCTGTTGTATATCACTATATTTTTACATCAGCATGTATTTTGTTAATCGGCGTGAATCTAAACTTTATCTGATCTAAAATTAGTTATAGCAAAATGTTAAAGGCGCCAATGTTGATTTTTGTAAGGAAAACTGCCTGGTAGTTTTGCGTACTGAGATGCATGAATGTGTTATCTCATAACACGCACATTACTGAATTGTAGTGCTTCTCTGGTTGCCCATTCATTCATTGTGTCAATGTTGCTTTCGTATTACCTTACCTGGCTGATGATAGCTGTGCCATATTGTGTTAATTTGGTGTAGGCTAGTTTTCCAAACGTTCGTTGTGTCAATGTTTCTTTCCTATTATCTGACTTGGCCAATGATAGCAATGCTAGTGTGTTAATTTTGTGCAGGCTGCTGAAGATAAGAAGACAAACTCTGAAAACAGCAAGGCAACCCCATTGTTTCTTTCCAGTAAATCTAGGCCAGGTAATATGGCAATAACTCATGATTAATCTGTTTGGTTCCCGTCCTAATTTACGTTATGATGTAGTGGTCAAGACACTCTCCACTATCAATAATACAAGCCTGCCAAAATCGCCATCTGAATCTATTCAGTATCCTCTGTCTCGAATGCAACGGAATAAATGTATGTTTGTGAACCAACTAATGGCTGAAGCAATGATGGAAATGGTGGATGAATCAGAGGTGCAGAGTCATGCGACACAACAACTGATCAATGTTTTCAGAGACAGTGTGGCAAAGCAGCAAGAACTTGCCCACATGCTTATGGGCGTCATCTGTGCTAAGGTTGCAGATTGTGACGTTGTAGATGGTTAGGTTCTGCTCATTTATTTGCACTGGCATCAATCTTTGATTGCCCAGTGGATGTAATTTCCTGTAATATATTCTGGATGTGCAACGTTATTCCCTGTATGTCGTACCTTTGCTCGTCATAATGAGCTCAAATTATCTAATTTGGCCTAAAGACGTGAACGAACTTTAGTGGGCCCATTGAGTTAATGGGCCATTACTAGGCCGAAAGTTAATGGTCGGCCCTCTTACCTCCCGGGTCGTTAATAGGCCGACATCGAAGCGGGCAACAGGTGGCCCCAATTTATTTCATGGGTCGTTAATAGGTCGTTACTAAGTTTGGGCTACATATGGCCCAACTATAATGTAGGCCTTTAGCAGGCCGAAAGAGACAGCGGGCTTGTATTGGACCATCAAGAGCATGGGTCGCTAAGAGGCCAAAAGTCAGGTCGTATTGTAAACGGCCCAACTGTGTTGTGGGCCTTTAGCAGGCCGAAAGAGAAACCGGGCTGGTATTGGACCATGAAGGGCATGGGCCGTTAAGAGGGCAAAACTAAGGTCCGACTACAAATGGCCCAACTCATTTATGGTCCATTAACAGGCCGAAAGGCACACATGGCCGGGAATTGGCCCAACACTTAAATGGGTCGCTAAAAGGCCAAAACTCAGGTCCGACTACAATTGGCCCAACTGATTTATGGGTCGTCAACAGGCTGAAAGTGACACCGGGCCAGAAATTGGCCCAACACTTAAATGGGCCACTAAAAGGCCGAAACTCAGGTCCGACTACAAATGGCCCATCAGATTTATGGGCCGTCAACAGGCTGAAAGACACACCGGGACAGAAATTATCCCAACATTTAAATGGGTCGCTAAAAGGCCGAAAGATCTACATCCTGAAAATTGGCACATCCATTAAATGGGCCGTTAACAGGCCGAAATCTCATCGGGCCGATATTGAGCCCAAGTATATAGCGGGCTGTTAACGAGCTCGAACTGGCGATGGCTGCAATGGTGTCAAATCTTTAACGGGCTGAATTGGCACATCTCGTATGGGCCGTGGGCTTAAATGGACATGACACAAGTAGGCCTTATATGGGCCGGCCTGCTAATTTTTACTGGGCCGGTCTTTTTCACCGGAATGGGCCACTGTTGGGCCGTGCCATTTGTCGACATATCATAGGCGCCTATCTGACCCACTTACGAGCTGACACGTGTTTCGTCCGGCCAATAAGAATTTTACACGTGGAAATTTCCCATTGGTTGGGGTTGTTAACGGGTTATCGGATCCAAAACCCAACCCGATAGCTTAACGGCTGTAGCGACCCGACCCGAATGGATCAAGTGCTCTATGCTCAGGTGTCATCCCTGGATCAGTAATGCTGACACCACACAGTACATCGAAGGATTTATAGCAGAGTGGCAATCACACACTTATTACATCGTTGTCTCAAAAGAGAACTTATTACAATAAAAATGGCTTAAGGCCATCTAAAACGATAACAGCGGAAGACTCGGAAGATAAATGGGTCCATCAACTCCAACGGCATCACTGAGTATAGAACCACGACCTAAAACACCTTACTCGTCGTCTGAAAAGTCTGCAACATGAGAAGTTGTAGCCCGAAAACGGGTCAGCACATGGAATATGCTGGCAATGTAACACATAGAGAGTAATGGAATGAAACAACTATACTATATGCATATATGGCTGGTGGAAAGCTCTATGGTTACAGTTTTGCGTAAAGCCAGTTTTTCCCTACTGCAAAGGAATAAATTTATTTAACTATCATGGTAGTTGTTAAACATCGAGAATGGTTGACAGCATTCTGATCCCAATTAAGTGAACAATTAAAACCCAACAATATTAATTAGAAGTAACATGTTGAGATTCACATGATATTCAAGTACTAGATACTCAAGTTGTCCATAACCGGGGACACGGCTAATCATGATTAGTTTGTACACTCTGCAGAGGTTTGCGCACTTTTCCCCACAAGACTCGATCGCCTCCGTTTGGTTTCTCGCACTACATGGTGTTTGAGAAGACGGATGACCGAGACACAGTCTTTCAGAAGCGCTAGCACCTTACATGTGGGGTAGACCGTACCACCTACAACCCCTACATCTGCTAGTCCACCCCGTAAGAGTTCGCACAACTTAGTCAACTATGCCAGAGCCCATAATGGCTTGTGGCTGCACACGGAAGTTTCTAGCATGAAAGATCTTATGATCCCTTTGAGCCTGGGTGGCGGTCCGAAAAAAACAGGCAAGTCCTGATAGACATCAGGTGCCTCAATCCACCCAGATGTGTGTTTAAGTTGCCACCTTAGATAAACCATTAAAATTATCAACTCACATCTGTCATGGATATCACTCACCCAATCCACGTCTACTAGCATAGCATGGCATAATAAGCAAACGTCGAAGTAACTCCCAAAGGTTTCATAATAATAATACAGGTGATAGGTACTACCTCATCTACTTCCCATCCCACAATTTAATTAGATCCTAATCATGAAATGTGAGAGGATTGATCTAATGCAATAAAACATGGGTTGTAGAAAAGGTATGATCAAAGTGTTACTTGCCTTGCTGATGATCCGCGAGTCCTAGGGTTTCGAAGTAACAGGCGGCGCAATCTGGGTGATCTATCGCAGACAAACAACAAGCACACAATAAGTACTCATCTAATGCACAGGTAAAACTCGAACAAGAGATCGAACCAGAAAGTTCAACTTAAGAACTCCGGTTGCAAAGAAAGAACGAACCAAACAAAGAAACGGAAAACAAACGGCGGAAGAAAACAACTCGGTTCTAGAAAGTTGAAACTAGGTCAAATTTTACCGGGGCAAAAACTTGTTTAAGTTGATTAGATGGAACGGCGGTTTCGAAACGAAACTCCAGGCGCTTGAATCACCTGATTCCGATAAACGAGCGAGAAGATAAACTAGAACGAAGATCGGATCTGAGATCGCGATCGCGGAATAAATCCGACGAGAAGAAAAAGAAGGACGGTTATACGAACGGACGTTCGTTAACCTAGAAGAATCCGGTGATCACGTTCGTTAGGACGAACGGTCCGGCGAATGGTCCAAAGGCAACTAAATCGGAAAAGAAAACGAATCCGATCTAGGGTTTCGGAGAAGAAAACCGAAACGAAAAACTGATCTAGAAAACGAATCAGAGGAGAAGAAAAGAATCGGAACAACTAGAAGAAAACGATCCGAGGAAAAGAGACGCGGGCAACCTCCGGTGAGGTCTCCGGCGGTGTGGCGTAGGGCGGCGGCGGCGTGGGCACAAGGGCGGCGGCGCGGGTGTGGGGTGGCGCGGTGTAGGGCGCGGGGTGGGGTGCGGTGGAGGGCTTGGGGTTTGGCTTGATGATTTGGAGGGGGGGTGTTGGGGTATTTATATAGGTGAGGGGAGAGGAGACTTGGGGTAGGGGGCAAGAAAAAGAGAAGGAAAAGGAAAACGAAACAAGGAAAGGGGGCTAGCCTAGAGTCCAACCGGACTCGGCTAGGACGAGGCGAGGCGGCGGCCTGTGCCTGGCGCACGCGCGCAGGGAGGCTGGGGCGGTGGCCGACTGGCTGGGCCTTTGGCCCGGCTGGCCTGGCGGGAGGCTCCCCACTTTTTTAACTGGTTTTCGCGCGTAGAAAACAAAAGAAAAAGAAAATCTAAACGGGCTCCAAAATTCCTAAAGTAAATTTTCCCCGACTCCTAAAAATGAGCCGAACAAAATGAACTTTTCTACGGACCTAAAATGCAATTTTTTTAAAACACGCATTTTTCCCTATCCAAATAAAAGCAAACAAACTCCGGCAAACAAAATTGATCTATTTATTAAATCTTCATTTTTCCTAAATTTGGGAAAGTCATATTATTCCCTCTCTCATTTTTGATATAGGAAAATAATTGAAGATGAAATAAATAAATCAAATGATCCTCTTTTCAAATTCGAGAAAACTCTCAAATATGAAAATAACGAAATCCCCAACTCTCTCCGAAGGTCCTTGAGTTGCGTGAAATTTCTAGGATCAACCAAAATGCAAGAAAATATGATATGCATGATGATCTAGTGTATAACATTCCAAATTGCAAATTTGGGATGTTACAACGGCGTTCCGTTACGGTGGATGCCACGTGTCGGTCACCCTTGACGAAAGCACTTCTGTGACGCGCGATTTATCGTCATGGAAGTGGACACTTCCGTGATGATAATTTTGGTAATGTCATGGAACACTTCTACGACAGCACAGGTATGACTATCTTGATTCTGTCATAAATTTGTCATGGATGTACATGCATGACAAAAAAAGCGACCTACTGTGACAAACACGTATCATCACGGAAGTGTATTTTTTTGTAGTGTAGCAATCATAATGCAAGCGAACCTGGCACCTCCGAAGCCAAGAATAGCAACGGCAAGCCCCGACGCAATAGGCATAAGCGTCGAAACAATGGTGACAATACTGATGGCACGGCGGTCAACGCCGGATTCAGTGGCTCCAAGTCCGGTCAGCGGAAGAAGCCATATAAAAGGAACAATCCAAACTCTTCCAGCTTGGACTGCATACTCAATCGTCCGTGTCTGATCCATGGCACCCCTGATAAACCAGCCAATCATACCCACCGGAGTTGTTGGGTCTTTAAACAGGCTGGCAAGTTAAATGTCGAAGACAAGGAGAAGGGGTCGCAAAGCGAGAATGACGACGAGGAGCCCCGTCCGCCGAACACAGGGGGACAAAATAAGTTCCCCCTCCCACAGGTTAAAATGGTGAGCATGATATACGCTACCCATATACCCAAGAGGGAGCGCAAACGTGCGCTCAGGGACGTCTATGTGATAGAGCCAGTCGCCCCAAAATTCAACCCATGGTCATCCTGCTCGATCACCTTCGATCGCAGGGACCATCCGACCAGTATCCGTCACGGCAGTTCAGCCGCACTGGTCCTTGACCCAATTATTAATGGATTCTACCTCACGTGAGTCCTCATGGACAGTGGCAGCAGCCTCAACCTGCTCTATCAGGATACAGTCTGCAAAATGGGCATCGATCCATCAACGATCAAGCCCACAAAACTATCTTTAAAGGAGTAACACCAGGTGTAGAGGCCCGCTGCATGGGTTCAATCACATTGGAAGTTGTCTTCGAATCCCCGGACAACTTCCGAAGTGAAGAATTGATCTTTGACATCGTCCCCTTCTGCAGTGGCTATCACGCACTGCTTGGACGAACTACATTTGCCCGATTCAATGAGGTGCCACACTAGGCTTATCTCAAACTTAAGATGCCCGGACCACGTAGTGTCATAACAGTCAATGGAAACACGGAGCGCTCCCTCCGTACTTAGGAGCATGCCGTGGCCCTGGCAGCAGAAGTACAAAGCGGCCTTACCAAGCAGAACCTTAATTCGGCGGCCAAGCTCCCGGACACTGTCAAACGAGTCTGGACTACTCTGCAGAAGGACGGTCCAGCTCATCAGTAGCTCGACTAGCAATTCGGCCTTCGTCTCAGTCCCGACCAAATGGCGGCGTATGTACCGCGCGTACATAAATACGCACTCAAAATACCATGGGCATAGACGGAGGCGTAACTTGATTGTGGTCCATCATACGGCTCCCACACATACTTTTCCTTCTCCTTTTTGCCATTTTTTGGTCTCTTCTCTACAGGCCCCTCTCGACGGCCTGATCATCGATCCTTTCGAAGGACGGATATACCAAGGCGGCAAGCAGCACAGACGTGTGGGGGAATCTCTAGATGTTCTTCTTGACGATCATTCTACCTGATTTCAGGACCCGCACACAGCTCCCCCTTGGTCTTGGCATGTTGCTTATCGCACTATTTGTACAAATACGCTTTGACGTATTAATCAAATTATAATGGAAACAGTTTGCGGCCCAACCTACGTGGCACTAGCTTACTACTTCATTTTATTTCGCTATTCTTATCGATTGCACCCATACACTTTGGTACACTTTAATTCTCCAAGGGCTTCATTGTGCTCCATACCACGGCAACAAAGTCCGAACACTTTTTATAGTACAGTTCGGAACCCCAAATTTTAGCATTATATGCATCGGCTCTGAATCATGTCTTTGGTCAATAGTTGGGTTGCCCGGCTCGTGTGCTTGCTACCTTACGTTCCGTCCTATCGGCTAGGGTAGTTAAGGGATAACTATTGCAATTGTGTTTCTAGTTTATCCGAGCAAACACCTTAGTAGAGAAACCCGAAAATTAACTATCATGATATGGCAAGAGCTGGTCAGCTATTCGGAGGTTAAAAATCTTTTGTGATTTTTTCTGCATTATGCGACGAATCGGCCTCTACCCGATCAGGTGTCTACAGCACCCTAGTCCGGATTAAATACTAACTAGGGGTTGCACCTACTTTTCTATTGTCAAACTCCTATGGCTAAGTGAGGGTGATAAAGCCACATAGTCCGATTGCCTGGTTCGTTGCGCTAAACACCTCCTTCAAGGACCAAACTCTTGGATCAAGAGTGTTTAGATTCCATCCCGAACACCCCCGTACTACCTACATGGAGGCTGAAGCTGACGACTGGCCAACTCTCAGATTTAACAAAACAGCCACACAGGAGGTAAATTTTTTTAAACAACGAACATTATATTACATAACAGCTTTGTTTCATAATATAGGAAGGGATAACATGAATGACTTCACTCAAAGATAATGTCTTTTGAACACTGGCCCTCTACAATGCGGGATCCCTTCAGGACATCATCAAAATACCGCTCGAGCGTGCGGTGCTCCTTGCCCGCGGGCGGTCCCTCGGTCGCGAGCTTGACGGAGTCCATCTTCGCCCACTGCACCTTGACATGGGCGAAGGCCATCCGTGCACCTTCAATGCAGACCGACCGCTTGATGGCATCAAGCTGAGGGCAGGCATTGACCAGCCGCTTCATGAGCCTGAAGTAGCTTCTCAGTATGGCTTTGGCAGGCCATAGACGGATTATCAAATCCTTCATTGCCAGTTCGGCTACCCTATGCAGTTCGGTCAGCTGTTTCAGCTAATCACTAAAGGGCATCGGATGCTCTGGCGCAAGGTATTGCGATCAGAACAGCTTCTCCGTTGAGCTCCCCTCTTCGGCTCGGAAGAATTCTGCAGCATCGGCAACACTGCGCGGTAGATCCGCAAACGCCCCTGGAGAACTCCAAATCCGGGTTAGTAAGAGGAACCTTTTCTTCACATACTTGCTCTGCATAATAAAGGCCTTACCCGCCGCGATTTTTCTAGCCTCCTGGATTTCCTGGAGGGCGCCCTGGGCTTCAACCCGGGCATCGTGTGCGCTTTGGCGGGCCTTGGCAAGTTCGGACTCTTGATCCGCAATATTGCGCTCCAAGGACTCGCACTTCCTCATGGCGTCCTGGAGCTCCTGCTAGACCTCACCAACCCTGGCCTCGTGTTTTTCGCGAGCAGCTTGTTCCTTTGCTGCTCTCTCCTGGGCTTCGGCCAGCGCCTTCTTGAGGGTCTCCACCTCAGTCGCCGCTCCTACAAAATATCATGGCACTATGGTCAACACAAATCATTCATCCTTTCTGATTCTTCACAAGGTCATTGCATACCTTGATGGTCCTCCAGCTGTTTTTTCACGCGGCCCAACTCTTCCTTGGTCCACTCCAGACTCTGCTTCAGTCCGGAGACCTCAGCAGCATGAGAGGTCGCAGCCAGCAAAGACGCCTGCTTATTCACATAGACACTTATGGTTAGTCTCCTGCGAAAATTAGTTGATCCTCTGTCCGGCTTTTCTTTTCGAACACCGGATATTGTCTCAGGGGCTACTATCTATATTATGACATTCCTTTTGCATAAATTGCGTTTTCATACCTCAAAGCCTGTTAGAAGGCTTGTGCAGGCTTCGGTCAGTCCGCTCTTTGCGGACTGAATCCTCTCAACCACTGTACCCATGAGGGTACGGTTTTCCTCAACAATGGAAGCACTTCCAGTAGAGTATCCGGTGCCTCTGGATGGACAGAGGTCACTAGCGAGATCGTGCACCTCCTTCTTTCGAAGGAGGCTGCTTGCCGAATTCCGGAGCCATATAGGTCTCCGGAATTGTGTTCGGCTGGGGGCCAGATTGGATATGGCCCCCATCGCTAGTATCCATGGGGATTTGCTCCCCCATGTGTCCAGCGGCCGAGGGTTCACCGTCTGGCGCCACCCTGACAGCCTCCTATGTCTCTTCCTAGACTAGGGACGTCCTTCAAGACAGCACCTCGGTGTCATCCATGGCCTTGGGAGAAGAGGCCGCCGGAAGGGACCCGCTGTCCATCACCTTCGGATCCAGCGAGTTCCCTGAAGATGAGGATCGCTGGAGGTCGGAACGAGCCGAACTGCAACGCATAATTCAACATGTTAAAACCATGAAGTAAAGGAGCTGGATATATGTGTGCGTCTTTGAGTACTTACGATTTGGCCAGGGGCTTATCCCTGGGGCGCCACTCGGAGCTGTTATCGATGTCCCATGCGGAGTTGTCCGCGGGGAGACCTTCCCCTTCTTGGACGCCTCTGCCTCCAGATGCGTGGAGGCCGCCCTTTTCTCTCCCCCCCTCCGGGGAGAGTTGCTTTCCTCCTCCTCGTCGTTGTCCTTGGTGTGGGAGGAGTGGGTCTCGGCGTCTTCGGACGTCACGTCCGAAGTGCCCTTACGGTGGAGACCACTCCTAGTCTCCTTGGCCGCCTTCTTGGCCTTCTTCTCCGGCGCTTGGTAGGGTGCCGGAACCAGCATCTTCGTCAGAAGAGGTATTGCTGGGTTTTCGGGCAGCGGAGCCGGAACTGGATCCGCTCCGCCTTCTTTGTCCAGCCCTGAAAAAATAAATGGGAAAGCTTAGGCGTCTTCCTTGAGTATGCAAGTAAAGGATACACCTTGAAATATGAAAAACTTACCAGACTGGCGGGATGGGCCAGGTCGTGCCCGCGGTCCTCGGTCGTCATCGGCCACGTCTCGTTGGCCTTAAAGAGCACCTTCCATATGTCTTCGTGCATAGTGCCAAAGAACTGCTGCAAGGTCTGGTGCTCGGCCGGATCGAACTCCCACAAATGGCAAGCCCGGCTTTGGCACGGAAGGATCTGACGAACAAGCATCACCTGGATCACATTGACAAGCTTGATGTTCTTGTCTACCATGCTCCTGATGTGCGTCTAAAGCGTTGTCAGCTCGTCCGACGAAAACCAGTCCAGGCCCTTCTCTAGCCAGGAGGTGAGCTGCATCGGGGCTCCGGACTGGAATTCGGGAGCCGTGGCCCAGGTGGCGTCGTGAGACTCTGTGACGTAGAACCACTATTGTTGCCACCCTTTGAGAGTCTCCATGAAGGTACCTTTGGGCCATGAGACGTTGGGCATCTTGCTCACCATGGCGCCTCCGCACTGTGCGTGTTGACCACCCACCACCTTTAGCTTCACATTGAAGATATTTAACCACAATCTGAAGTGGCGTGGGATGCGGAGGAAGGCCTTGCACACGACAATAAATGCCGAGATGTTAAGGAAGGAGTTGGGGGCCAGATCGTGGAAATCCATCCCATAGTAGAACATGAGTCTGCGGACGAATGGGTGGAGAGGGAATCCCAATCCGCGGACGAAGTGGGGGATGAATACCACCCTCTCATGGGGCTTCGGGGTGGGGATGATCTGCCCTGTTGCTGGAAGCCGGTGGGCGATTTCCTGGGCTAAGTACCCGGCCTCCTGGAGCTTGGTGATGTCCTTCTCCTTGACGGAGGAAACCATCCACTTGCCCTGTGCTCCAGATTCGAACATGGCTGGAGTGCTTTTTTGAGGTGGAAGCTTGGGCGCTGGAGCTCGAGAATGGATGGGTAGAGAGGAAGAGGGCATGGGTGAAAAGGTGACATCCTTATCCCTTTATAAAGGTTGTGAATACCAAGCGCCTCCCCACTCGCCTTAAAACTCTCCTATTCCCCAAGGGCCATGCAGACGGCGCGGTTGGATTACCCACGCCCGTATTGGTGAGAATTGCGCAATAAGGGGACACGATCTCTGCTTCGACAAGACGTGCCAATAAAACCGCATCTTCAAACATGGAGCAGGAGGCTAAAACGGTTCAAAATAATGACCGGACAGTGACGTGATGTCACGCTACAAAAGTTGTCAGTGGATTGGATTCATAAAATATTATACTCTCTGTATGTGTGTGTGTGTGTGTGTGTGTGTGGTACTCGCTTTGCAGAGCCGGACACTTTTTCTGTGTTCGAAGGCTATTTTGGAGTATTTGGAGGAGGAACCTGCCTTGCAATGCCGAAGACAATCTGCGCGCTGCACACATCGTCATTGAAGCATGGTTCAGGGGCTACTGAAGGAGTCCTGGATAAAGGGGTCCTTGGGCATCCGGACTATGTAACATGGACCGAACTAATGGGATATGAAGATACAAGACAGAAGACTTCCTCCCGTGTCCGGATGGGACTCTCCTTTGCATGGATAGCAAGTTGGAGTTCGGATATGTAGATTCCTTCCTTTGTAAACCGATATGTACAACCCTAGGCCCCTCCAGTGTCTATATAAAACGGAGGGTTTAGTCTGTAGAGGCAATCACAATCAAACACGCTAGATCTCTAGGGTTTAGCCACAATGATCTCGTGGTAGATCAAATCTTGTAATCCTCATACTCATCAAGATCAATCGAGCGGGAAGTAGGGTATTACCTCCATCAAGAGGGCCCGAACCTGGGTAAAACATCGTGTCCCCTGCCTCTTGTTACCATCGACCTTAGACGCACAGTTCGGGACCCCCCTAGCTGAGATCCGCTGGTTTTGACCCCTACAGGCGTAAAGGGAGCACCTTTGCGATTGTTACAACCGGGTCACCGGACATGTACCTCGGATGGGTGAAGCCTAAAGCTAGCGTTCTTAAGAGAATAAGTGGTTGGCAATCAAACAACAGATGGTTACATTATTATAACCACTCCAACACCGCGGCACGCGTAATTGCAGTATGCCAGCCCAAGGAAAGGAACCCTTAACGGAACTATTTTCCTTGGAAGATTTTTCTTACATATGAAATATAACATACAACCCGAACTAAAACTTCTTGTCTGTTTGAGCACAATTACTGGGTTGCCTCGTTTCCGGACATAATGAATGCTTCTTTTCGAAAAGTATCCAGAAACACTCCACCATTTTTTGGGTTCGGAGGTCAAAGCCAAAAGCCTGCGATGACAATCTTTTTACATTTCGGATAAAGGTATAGGTTGATAAATACACTCAATCATAAACCTATTCCTTATCTATTTCATCTATAAGACTGTCTAATTTACAGTCCTCCTGTGAGTACTTCACAGCTACCATTACTTGGTCATAAACCAACTTCACTGGAATTTCTTCCCCGTCTGGTCCCCGTGGTCCCACTCGGGCCATGTGATTTGGATCTAGCTTGGTGAAGCGCGTTTTTACCATGGCCCAGGCTTCTTGTGCGCCTTCTCGATAGGCGGATGTCTTCCATAGCTCGAAGCGGCATCGGGCACCCTTGAACAAGCTTTCCAATCCCTCCATACTTTCTGGAGGGGTATTAGAGGGCCATAATGCCTTCACCATAATCTTCATGGCTTTCTGGGCCCGAGCATGTACCATGGACAATTCCTTCAGAAAATCACCTTGAAATCGGGATACTTCCTCTTTCGGCCGGCCAGTTAACAGACCTGCAGCAACAAAGTCATGACATTCCGAACCATGGACTATGCATGAGTACGTAAGGTGGTTTTTACATAAGAGAGGAAGACATACTGAACATGCCACCTTTCAGATTCTCATTTTCCTTCTGAGCAGCTAATAATTGAGCCCTCAAGCTCTCTATCTCTACGAGTTGTTTGTTGATACGTCTCTAATGCATCTATACTTTTTTTTATTGTTCCATGATGTTATATTATCAATCTTGGATGTTTTATAATCATTTATAGTCATTTTATATCATTTTTTGGTACTAACCTATTGACATAGTGCCAAGTGCCAGTTGCTGTTTTTTACATCGCAGAAAATCAATATCGAACGGAGTCCAAATGCCACGAAACTTTACAGAGAATTTTTATGGGCTAGAAGGAACACAACGGGCCCTGCTGTGCCTGGGGGGTGCCCCGAGGGGAGCACAACCCACCAGGGCGCGCCAGGAGGCCCAGGCGTGCCCTGGTGGGTTGTGCCCACCTCGGGTGCCCCCGGACCGCCTCTTTGCTCTATAAATACCCCAATATTCCCAAAACCCTAGGGGAGTCAACGTAATATTGATCCAGACACCGCAGAGTCCAGAACCACAAGATCCAATCTAGACACCATCTTGGATGGGGTTCACCACCTCCATTGGTGCCTCTTCGATGATGCGTGAGTAGTTCTTTGTAGACCTTTGGGTCCGTAGTTAGTAGCTAGATGGCTTCATCTCTCTTGATTCTCAATACAATGGTCTCTTGGAGATCCATATGATGTAACTCTTTTGCGGTGTGTTTGTTGGGATCGATGAACTTTGAGTTTATGATTAGATCTATCTTTTTATATCCATGAAAGTATTTTAGTTTCTTTGATCTCTTTTATACATGATTGCTTATAGCCTTGTATTTCTTCACCGAGATTTGGGTTTTGTTTGGCCAACTTGATCTATTTATCTTGCAATGGGAAGATGTGCTTTGTAGTGGGTTCGATCTTACGGTGCTTGATCCTAGTGATAGAAGGGGAACCGACACGTAGGTATCATT
The DNA here is from genome assembly GCF_056163025.1 of Triticum urartu. Lineage (NCBI taxonomy): Eukaryota > Viridiplantae > Streptophyta > Magnoliopsida > Poales > Poaceae > Triticum > Triticum urartu. The sequence continues at coordinate 441,814,843 of NC_141879.1, read as the reverse complement.
GCTACTAAGGATAAAGCGATGGGGTCTATCTCTACATAGATAGATCTTGTATACATCATGTCATCATTCCTATTTCATTACTCCATTTATCCATGAACTTAATAGACTAGATGCATGCTGGATAGCGGTCGATGTGTGGATTAATAGTATTAGACGCAGGCAGGAGTCGGTCTACTAATCTTGGAGGCGATGCCTATGTAATGATCATTGCCTGGATATCATCATGAGTATTTGAAGTTCTATCAATTGCCCAACAATAATTTGTTCACCCACCATTTGCTATTTTTCTCGAGAGAAGCCACTAGTGAAATCTACGGCCCCCGGGTCTCTTTCTCATATTATTTGCCTTTGCGGTCTATTTTCCTTTGCGTTTATTTTCATATCTATTAATCCAAAAACCCAAAAATACTTTGCTGCACTTTATTTTATTTGTGATATATTTTTTCAATCTATTACAACTTTCTCCCGTCACGCACCAATTTCTGGCACCGTTACCCGAAAGGGGTTGACAACCTCTTTAACACATCGGGTTATGAGGATTTGTTATCTATGTGCAGGGATTGTTTACGTTGTGTTGCTTGGTTCTCCTACTGGTTCGATAACCTTGGTTTCATATCTAAGGGAAATACCTACCGCCGTTGTGCTACATCATCCCTTCCTCTTTGGGGAAATACCGACGTAGCTTCAAGCGACATCAAAAGGAATTTCTAGCGCCATTGCCGGGGAGGATCTTCAACATATACCAGGTTCCTAATCATAAATCTCATCTCCTTGCAATTTACATTATTTTCCATTTGCCTCTCGTTTTCCTCTCCCCCACTTCACAAAAATGTGCCATTTTATTCGCCCCTCTTTCTCGTTCGCCATTTTCCCGTCAGATCTATCCTTTGCTTGCAATCATGAGTAATTTCGGTATGGCACCAATAGATGATGGCCTAAATCTTAAAATTGGATGTACGGGCAATCTGGATTCTAAAACTTTTATCTTGGGGCAAGGGAACGTTATGGGAAAAGAACGTATCAAAGAATTCTTCAATTGTGTTGGGAATCCAAGTCTTGATGATGCTCCTATACTTAAAACTACTAGATCTTATGCGGATGCTATTTCAGCACTAGTTCTGAAACTTGAAAGTCAATTTATACGTACCCATCCTAGTTTGCAAAGATTGTTTTTTGAGCTTCCTGTTATAATGAACCCTAGGGCTAAAAAGTTGGCCACTCTCGTTCTTATGAATGAGTTTGACTACATAATACGGGAAGCTAGGGAAATCTTTGATTTTTATGGTATGAATCATGAAAAACCTATGCAGATGAAATTCTTTACAATAGTGATTATGCTTTAAGACATTTGCTTGCGGATAATAAAATCTTTGATGAGAATCTCAAAAAGGAAGTCCTCGTTCTAGATATAACCCAACAAGTTTTCAATAATGTTAACCAACATTACTCTTGGATTGTTGCGGGGAATCAAAGAGGTTATGATGAACATCAACTTAGGAATGCTAAGGTTTATATGGATAATATGTTTTATGTTGTGTTTACAAAACCCCATGATGAAAGCACCTCTAAGAAGGTTAAGAACAAAGATGACAAAACTTAGATTCTTACTTTATGCCTAGCTAAGGGCGTAAAACTATAGCGCTTGTTGGGAGGCGACCCAATGAATAAAATTATTTTTGCTTTTTGCTTCCTGTTTTTGAATGTTAGCACAATTATGATACTGTTATGATTGTGTTTTTATGTTTTATTTAGTGTTTGTGCCAAGTAAGGCCATTAGGATCTTCTTGGGTGATAGTTGTTTGATCTTGCTGAAAAAACAGAAACTTTTGCGCTCACGAAAATAATTTTCATTTTCACCAGAGAGCGATACAATACCCATTCCACTTGAAGTAGATCAATATACAAATTTCTCAGGTCGTCCTAATTTTTCAGAATTTTTGGAGTTACAGAAGTATTCGAAATAGTCATATTGCTACAGACTGTTCTGTTTTGACAGATTCTGTTTTCCTTGTGTTGTGTGCTTATTTTGATGGCTCTATGGTTTTCTTTGATGAGCTTTTGCCATAGAAAAGTTGGAATACAATAGATATAATGCAAGAACAAAATATGAATTGGTTTGATACATCACTTATAGTAGTGATTTATTATTCTTATACTAACGGATCTCACGAAGGTTTTGTTGAGTTTTGTGTGATTGAAGTTTTAAAGTTTTGGGTTATCTTACGATGGATGAAGGAATAAGGAGTAGAAGAGCCTATGCTTGGGGGTGCCCCGGAATCCCAAGCTATTATCCAAAAAAGAGCAACCAACTAAGCTTGGGGATGCCCCCGAGTGGCATCCCCTCTTTCTTCTAACGACCATCGGTATTTTACTCGAAGCTATATTTTTATTCGTCACATACTATGTGTTTTGCTTGGTGATACGTCTCCAACGTATCTACTTTTCCAAACACTGTTGCCTTTGTTTAGGACTCTAACTTGCATGATTTGAATGGAACTAACCTGGACTGACGTTGTTTTAGGCAGAATTGCCATGGTGTTATTTTTGTGCAGAAATAAAAGTTCTTGGAATGACCTGAAAATCAACGGAGAATATTTTTGGAATATATAAAAAATATTGGTGAAAGAATCAAGGACAGGGGGGCCACACCCTGTCCACGAGGGTGGGGGCGCGCCTACCCCCCTGGGCGCGCCCTGCTACCTCTTGAGCACTGCATTGGATTTCCCCGAAGAGGAAGGGATGATGCAGCAAAGTAGCGTAAGTATTTCCCTCAGTTTTTGAGAACCAAGGTATCAATCCAGTAGGAGGCTACGCTCGAGTCCCTCATACCTACACAAAAACAATAGCTTAACGCAACCAACGCGCTTAGGGGTTGTCAATCCCTTCACGATTACTTACGAAAGTGAGATCTGATAGAGATGATAAATAATATTTTTGGTATTTTTGATATAGAGATGCAAAGTAAATAAAGTAAAAGCAAAGTAAAAGCAAAGCAATAATAAAGTGATGGAGATTGATATGATGAGAAAGAGACCTGGGGGCCATAGGTTTCACTAGTGGCTTCTCTCAAGAGCATAAGTATTCTACGGTGGGTGAACAAATTACTGTTGAGCAGTTGACAGAATTGAGCATAGTTATGAGAATATCTAGGTATGATCATGTATATAGGCATCACGTCCGAGACAAGTAGACCGAAACGATTCTGCATCTACTACTATTACTCCACTCATCGACCGCTATCCAGCATGCATCTAGAGTATTAAGTTAAAAACAGAGTAACGCCTTAAGAAAGATGACATGAAGTAGAGGGATAGTTTCATGCAATATGATAAAAAAACCATCTTGTTATCCTCGATGGCAACAATACAATATGTGCCTTGCTGCCCCTTCTGTCACTGGGAAAGGACACCGCAAGATTGAACCCAAAGCTAAGCACTTCTCCCATGGCAAGAACAACCAATCTAGTAGGCCAAACCAAACTGGTAATTCGAAGAGACTTGCAAAGATAACCAATCATACATAAAAGAATTTAGAGAAGATTCAAATATTATTCATATATAGACTTGATCATAAACCCACAATTCATCGGTCTCAACAAACACACCGCAAAAAGAAGATTACATCGAATAGATCTCCACAAGAGAGGGGGAGAACATTGTATTGAGATCCAAAAAGAGAGAAGAAGCCATCTAGCTACTAGCTATGGACCCGTAGGTCTAAAGTAAACTACTCACGCTTCATCGGAGGGGCTTGGATGATGATGTAGAAGCCCTCCGTGATCGATGCCCCCTCCGGCAGAGCTTCGGAAGAGGCCCCAAGACGGGATCTCGTGGATACAGAAAGTTGCGGTGGTGGAATTAGGTTTTTGGCTCCGTCCCCGATCGTTTGGGGGTACGTGGATATATATAGGAGGAAGAAGTACATCGGTGGAGCTTCGAGGGGCCCACGAGGCAGGGGGCGCGCCCTAGGGGGGGCGCGCCCCCTACCCTTATGACCACCTCGTGGCTTTCTTTACGGAGGGTCCAAGTCTCCTGGATCTTATCTGATGAGAAAATCACGTTTCCGAAGATTTCATTCCGTTTGGACTCTTTTTGATATTCCTTTTCTTCGAAACCCTAAAACAGGCAAAAAACAACAATTCTGGGTTGGGCCTCCGGTTAATAGGTTAGTCCGAAAAATAATATAAAAGTGGATAATAAAGCCCAATAATGTCTAAAACAGTAGATAATATAGCATGGAGCAATCAAAAATTATAGATACGTTGGAGATGTATCAAGCATCCCCAAGCTTAATTCCTGCTCGTCCTCGAGGAGGTAAATGATAAAAATAGAATTTTTGATGCGGAGTGCTACTTGGCATAATTTCAATGTAAATCTTCTTAATTGTGGTATGAATATTCAGATTCAAAAGATTCAAGACAAAAGTTCATATTGATATAAAAATAATAATACTTCAAGCATACTAACACTATAGGTGGAATAGAATGGTGGTTGTGGAGAAGACAAAAAGGGAGAAGATAGTCTCACATTAACTAGGCGTATCAACGGGCTATGGAGATGCCCATCAATAGATATCAATGTGAGTGAGTAGGGATTGCCATGCAACGGATGCACTAGAGCTATAAGTATACGAAAGCTCAAAAGAAACTAAGTGGGTGTGCATCCAACTCGCTTGCTCACGAAGACCTAGGGCATTTTGAGGAAGCCCATCGTTGGAATATACAAGCCAAGTTCTATAATGAAAAATTCCCACTAGTATATGAAAGTGACATAATGAGAAACTCTCTATCATGAAGATCATGGTGCTACTTTGAAGCACAAGTGTGGTAAAAGGATAGTAACATTGTCCCTTCTCTCTTTTTCTCTCATTTTTTTATTTGGGCCTTTCTCTTCTTTTTTTATGGCCTCTTTATTATTATTATTATTTTTCGTCCGGAGTCTCATCCCGACTTGTGGGGGAATCATAGTCTCCATCATCCTTTCCTCACTGGGACAATGCTCTAATAATGATGATCATCACACTTTATTGTTGGGGAACGTAGTAATTTCAAAATTTTCCTACGCACACACAAGATCATGGTGATGCATAGCAACGAGAGGGGAGAGTGTAGTCTATGTACCCTCGTAGACCGACAGCGGAAGCGTTATGACAACGCGGTTGATGTAGTCGTACGTCTTCATGGCCCGATCGATCAAGCACCGAAACTACGGCACCTCCGAGTTCTGGCACACGTTCAGCTCGATGACGATCCCCGGACTCCGATCTAGCAAAGTGTCGGGGAAGAGTTCCATCAGCACGACGGCGTGGTGACGATCTTGATGTTCTACTGTCGCAGGGCTTCTCCTAAGCACCACTACAATATTATCGAGGACTATGGTGGAGGGGGGCACCGCACACGGCTAAGAGAACGATCTTGAAGATCAACTTGTGTGTCTAGAGGTGCCCCCTGCCCCCATATATAAAGGATCAAGGGGGGAGGCCGGCCGGCCCTTGTGGGCGCGCCAAGGAGGAGGAGTCCTCCTCCTAGTAGGAGTAGGACTCCCCTCTTTCCTACTCCTACTAGGAGGGGGGAAGGAAGGGGGAGAGGGAGAAGGAAAGGGGGGCACCGCGCCCCTCTCCTAGTCCAATTCGGACCAGAGGGGAGGGGGCGCGCGGCCCACCCTGGCCGCCCCTCTCTCTCTCCACTAGGGCCTATAAGGCCCATTACTTCTCCCGGGGGGTTCCGGTAACCCTCCGGCACTCCAGTTTTCTCCGAAATCACCCGGAACACTTCCGGTGTCGGAATATAGCCGTCCAATATATCAATATTTATGTCTCGACCATTTCGAGACTCCTCTTCATGTCCGTGATCACATCCGGGACTCCGAACAAACTTCGGTACATCAAAATATATAAACTCATAATGCAACTGTCATCGTAACGTTAAGCGTGCGGACCCTACGAGTTCGAGAACAATGTAGACATGACCGAGACATGTCTCCGGTCAATAACCAATAGCGGAACCTGGATGCTCATATTGGCTCCCACATATTCTACGAAGATCTTTTATCGTTCAGATCGCATAACAACATACTTTGTTCCCTTTGTCATCGGTATGTTACTTACCCGAGATTCGATCGTCGGTATCTCAATACCTAGTTCAATCTTGTTACCGGCAAGTCTCTTTTACTCGTTCCGTAATACATCATCCAGCGACTAACTTATTAGTTGCAATGCTTGCAAGGCTTAAGTGATGTGCATTACCGAGAGGGCCCAGAGATACCTCTCCGACAATCGGAGTGACAAATCCTAATCTCGAAATAAGCCAACCCAACAAGTACCTTCGGAGACACCTGTAGAGCACCTTTATAATCACCTAGTTACGTTGTGACGTTTGGTAGCACACAAAGTGTTCCTCCAGTAAACGGGAGTTGCATAATCTCATAGTCATAGGAACATGTATAAGTTATGAAGAAAGCAATAGCAACAAACTAAACGATCAAGTGCTAAGCTAATGGAATGGGTCAAGTCAATCACATCATTCTCCTAATGATGTGATCCCTTTAATCAAATGACAACACATGTCTATGGTTAGGAAACATAACCATCTTTGATTAACGAGCTAGTCAAGTAGAGGCACACTAGTGACATTTAGTTTGTCTATGTATTCACACAAGTATTATGTTTCCGGATAATACAATTCTAGCATGAATAATAAACATTTATCATGATATAAGGAAATAAATACTAACTTTATTATTGCCTCTAGGGCATATTTCCTTCAGTCTCCCACTTGCACTAGAGTCAATAATCTAGATTTACACAGTAATGATTCTAACACCCATGGAGCTTTGGTGCTGATCATGTTTTGCTCGTGGAAGAGGCTTAGTCAACGGGTCTGCTACATTCAGATCCGTATGTATCTTGCAAATCTCTATGTCTCCCACCTGGACTAGATCCCGGATGGAATTGAAGCGTCTCTTGATGTGTTTGGTTCTCTTGTGAAATCTGGATTCCTTTGCCAAGGCAATTGCACCAGTATTGTCACAAAAGATTTTCATTGGACCTGATGCACTAGGTATGGCACCTAGATCGGATATGAACTCCTTCATCCAGACTCCTTCGTTTGCTGCTTCCGAAGCAGCTATGTACTCCGCTTCACATGTAGATCCCACCACAACGCTTTGTTTAGAACTGCACCAACTGACAGCTCCACCGTTTAATGTAAACACGTATCTGGTTTGCAATTTAGAATCGTCCGGATCAGTGTCAAAGCTTGCATCAACGTAACCATTTACGATGAGCTCTTTGTCACCTCCATATACGAGAAACATATCCTTAGTCCTTTTCAGGTATTTCAGGATGTTCTTGACCACTGTCCAGTGATCCACTCCTGGATTACTTTGGTACCTCCCTGCTAGACTTATAGCAAGACATACATCAGGTCTGGTACACAGCATTGCATACATGATAGAGCCTATGGCTGAAGCATAGGGAACATCTTTCATTTTCTCTCTATCTTCTGCAGTGGTCGGGCATTGAGTCTTACTCAATTTCACACCTTGTAACACAGGCAAGAATCCTTTCTTTGCTTGATCCATTTTGAACTTCTTCAAAATTTTGTCAAGGTATGTGCTTTGTGAAAGTCCAATTAAGCGTCTTGATCTATCTCTGTAGATCTTAATGCCCAATATGTAAGCAGCTTCACCGAGGTCTTTCATTGAAAAACTCTTATTCAAGTATCCCTTTATGCTATCTAGAAATTCTATATCATTCCCGATTAGTAATATGTCATCTACATATAATATCAGAAATGCTACATAGCTCCCACTCACTTTCTTGTAAATACATGCTTCTCCAAAAGTCTGTACAAAACCAAATGCTTTGATCACATTATCAAAGCGTTTATTCCAACTCCGAGAGGCTTGCACCAGTCCATAAATGGATCGCTGGAGCTTGCACACTTTGTTAGCTCCCTTTGGATCGACAAAACCTTCTAGCTGCATGATATACAACTCTTCTTCCAGAAATCCATTCAGGAATGCAGTTTTGACATCCATCTGCCAAATTTCATAATCATAAAATGCGGCAATTGCTAACATGATTCGGACAGACTTAAGCATCGCTACGGGTGAGAAGGTCTCATCGTAGTCAATCCCTTGAACTTGTTGAAAACCTTTTGCGACAAGTCAAGATTTGTAGATAGTAACATTACCGTCAGCGTTAGTCTTCTTCTTGAAGATCCATTTATTCTCAATTACTTTCCGATCTTTGGGCAAGTCAACCAAAGTCCATACTTTGTTCCCATACATGGATCCCATCTCAGATTTCATGGCTTCAAGCCATTTTGCGGAATCTGGGCTCACCATCGCTTCTTCATAGTTCGTAGGTTCATCATGATCTGGTAGCATGACTTCCAGAACAGGATTACCGTACCACTCTGGTGCGGATCTTACTCTGGTTGATCTACGAGGTTCATGATCTGGTAGCATGACTTCCAGAACAGGATTACCGTACCACTCTGGTGCGGATCTTACTCTGGTTGATCTACGAGGTTCAGTAGTAACTTGTTCTGAAGTTTCATGATCATCATCATTAGCTTCCTCACTAATTGGTGTAGGTGTCACAGAAACTGGTTTCTGTGATGTACTACTTTCCAATAAGGGAGCAGGTACAGTTGCCTCATCAAGTTCTACTTTCCTCCCACTCACTTCTTTCGAGAGAAACTCCTTCTCTAGAAAGTTTCTGAATTTAGCAAAAAAAGTCTTGCCTTCGGATCTGTGATACAAGGTGTATCCAATAGTTTCTTTTGGATATCCTATGAAGACACATTTCTCTGATTTGGGTTCGAGCTTATCAGGTTGAAGCTTTTTCACATAAGCATCGCAGCCCCAAACTTTCAGAAATGACAACTTTGGTTTCTTGCCAAACCACAGTTCATAAGGCGTCGTCTCAACGGAATTTGATGGTGCCCTATTTAACGTGAATGCGGCCGTCTCTAAAGCATAACCCCAAAACGATAGCGGTAAATCAGTAAGAGACATCATAGATCGCACCATATCTAGTAAAGTACGATTACGACGTTCGGACAGACCATTACGCAGTGGTGTTCCGGGTGGCGTGAGTTGCGAAACTATTCCGCTTTATTTCAAATGTACACCAAACTCGTAACTCAAATATTCTCCTCCACGATCAGATCGTAGGAATTTTATTTTCTTGTTACGATGATTTTCAACTTCACTCTGAAATTCTTTGAACTTTTCAAATGTTTCAGACTTATGTTTCATTAAGTAGATATACCCATCTCTGCTTAAGTCATCTGTGAAGGTGAGAAAATAACGATATCCGCCACGAGCCTCAACATTCATCGGACCACATACATCTGTATGTATGATTTCCAACAAATCTGTTGCTCTCTCCATAGTACCGGAGAACGGTGTTTTGGTCATCTTGCCCATAAGGCACGGTTCGCAAGTACCAAGTGATTCATAATCAAGTGGTTCCAAAAGTCCATCAGTATGGAGTTTCTTCATGCGCTTTACACCGATATGACCTAAACGGCAGTGCCACAAATAAGTTGCACTATCATTATCAACTCTGCATCTTTTGGCTTCAACATTATGAATATGTGTGTCACTACTATCGAGATTTAATAAGAATAGACCACTCTTCAAGGGTGCATGACCATAAAAGATATTACTCATATAAATAGAACAACCATTATTCTCTGATTTAAATGAATAACCGTCTCGCATCAAACAAGATCCAGATATAATATTCATGCTCAACGCTAGCACCAAATAACAATTATTTAGGTCCAATACTAATCCCGAAGGTAGATATAGAGGTAGCGTGCCGACCGCGATCACATCGACTTTGGAACCATTTCCCATGCGCATCGTCACCTCGTCCTTAGCCAATCTTTGTTTAATCCATAGTCCCTGTTTCGAGTTGCAAATATTAGCAACAGAACCAGTATCAAATACCCAGGTGCTACTGCGAGCATTAGTAAGGTACACATCAATAATATGTATATCATATATACCTTTGTTCACCTTTCCATCCTTCTTATCCGCCAAATACTTGGGGCAGTTCCGCTTCCAGTGACCAGTCTGCTTGCAGTAGAAGCACTCAGTTTCAGGCTTAGGTCCAGATTTGGGTTTCTTCTCCTGAGCAGCAACTTGCTTGTTGTTCTTTTTGAAGTTCCCCTTCTTCCCTTTGCCCTTTTTCTTGAAACTAGTGGTCTTGTTGACCATCAACACTTGATGCTCCTTCTTGATTTCTACCTCCGCAGCTTTCAGCATTGTGAAGAGCTCGGGAATTGTCTTAACCATCCCTTGCATATTATAGTTCATCACGAAGCTCTTGTAGCTAGGTGGAAGTGATTGGAGAATTCTGTCAATGACGCAATCATCTGGAAGATTAACTCCCAATTGAATCAAGTGATTATTATACCTAGACATTTTGAGTATATGCTCACTGACAGAACTGTTCTCCTCCATCTTGCTGCTATAGAACTTATTGGAGACTTCATATCTCTCAATCCGGGCATTTGCTTGAAATATTAACTTCAACTCCCGGAACATCTCATATGCTCCATGACGTTAAAAACGTCGTTGAAGTCCCGATTCTAAGCCGTAAAGCATGGCACACTGAACTATTGAGTAGTCATCAGCTTTGCTCTGCCAGACGTTCATAACATCTGCTGTTGCTCTAGCAGCAGGCCTGGCACCCAGCGGTGCTTCCAGGACGTAATTCTTCTGTGCAGCAATGAGGATAATCCTCAAGTTACGGACCCAGTCCGTGTAATTGCTACCATCATCTTTCAACTTTTCTTTCTCAAGGAACGCATTAAAATTCAACGGAACAACAGTACGGGCCATCTATCTACAATCAAACATAAACAAGCAAGATACTATCAGGTACTAAGTTCATGATAAATTTAAGTTCAATTAATCATATTACTAAAGAACTCCCACTTAGATAGACATCCCTCTAATCCTCTAAGTGATCACGTGATCCAAATCAACTAAACCATGTCCGATCATCACGTGAGATGGAGTAGTTCCATTGGTGAACATCACTATGTTTATCATATCTACTATATGATTCACGCTCGACCTTTCGGTCTCCGTGTTCCGAGGCCATATCTATTATATGCTAGGCTCGTCAAGTTAAACCTGAGTATTCTGCATGTGCAACTGTTTTGCACCCGTTGTATTTGAACGTAGAGCCTATCACACCCGATCATCACGTGGTGTCTCAGCACGAAGAACTTTCGCAACGGTGCATACTCAGGGAGAACACTTTTAATGATAATTTAGTGAGGGATCATCTTATAATGCTACCGTCAAACAAAGCAAGATAAGATGCATAAAATATAAACATCACATGCAATCAATATAAGTGATATGATATGGCCATCATCATCTTGTGCTTGTGATCTACATCTTCGAAGCATCGTCATGATCACCATCGTCACCGGCGCGACACCTTGATCACCATCGTAGCATCGTTGTCGTCTCGCCAATCTTATGCTTCCACGACTATCGCTACCGCTTAGTGATAAAGTAAAGTATTACAGCGCAATTGCATTGCATACAATAAAGCGACAACCATATGGCTCCTGCCAGTTGCCGATAACTCGGTTACAAAACATGATCATCTCATACAATAAAATTTAGCATCATGTCTTGACCATATCACATCACAACATGCCCTGCAAAAACAAGTTAGACGTCCTCTACTTTGTTGTTGCAAGTTTTAAGTGGCTGCTACGGGCTTAAGCAAGAACCAATCTTACCTACGCATCAAAACCACAACAATAGTTTGTCAAGTTGGTGCTGTTTTAACCTTCGCAAGGACCGGGCGTAGCCACACTCGGTTCAACTAAAGTTGGAGAAACTGACACCCGCCAGCCACCTGTGTGCAAAGCACGTCGGTAGAACCAGTCTCGCGTAAGCGTACGAGTAATGTCAGTCCGGGCCGCTTCATCCAAAAATACCGCCGAACCAAAGTATGACATGCTGGTAAGCAGTATGACTTATATCGCCCACAACTCACTTGTGTTCTACTCATGCATATTACATCAACGCATAAAACCAGGCTCGGATGCCACTGTTGGGGAACGTAGTAATTTCAAAATTTTCCTACGCACACGCAAGATCATGGTGATGCATAGCAACGAGAGGGGAGAGTGTAGTCTACGTACCCTCGTAGACCGACAGCGGAAGCGTTATGACAACGTGGTTGATGTAGTCGTACGTCTTCACGGCCCGACCGATCAAGCACCGAAACTACGGCACCTCCGAGTTCTAGCACACGTTCAGCTCGATGACGATCCCCGGACTCCGATCCAGCGAAGTGTCGGGGAAGAGTTCTGTCAGCACGACGGCGTGGTGACGATCTTGATGTTCTACTGTCGCAGGGCTTCGCCTAAGCACCACTACAATATTATCGAGGACTATGGTGGAGGGGGGCACCGCACACGGCTAGGAGAACGATCTTGAAGATCAACTTGTGTGTCTAGAGGTGCCCCCCTGCCCCCGTATATAAAGGAGCAAGGGGGGAGGCCGGCCGGCCCTTGTGGGCGCGCCAAGGAGGAGGTGTCCTCCTCCTAGTAGGAGTAGGACTCCCCTCTTTCCTACTCCTACTAGGAGGGGGAAAGGAAGGGGGAGAGGGAGAAGGAAAGGGGGGCGCCGCCCCCCTCTCCTAGTACAATTCGGACCAGAGGGGGAGGGGGCGCGCGGCCCACCCTGGCCGCCCCTCTTTCTCTCCACTAGGGCCCATAAGGCCCATTACTTCTCCCGGGGGGGTTCCGGTAACCCTCCGGCACTCCAGTTTTCTCCGAAATCACCCGGAACACTTCCGGTGTCGGAATATAGCCATCCAATATATCAATATTTATGTCTCGACCATTTCGAGACTCCTCATCATGTCCGTGATCACATTCGGGACTCCGAACAAACTTCGGTACATCAAAATATATAAACTCATAATGCAACTGTCATCATAACGTTAAGCGTGCGGACCCTACGAGTTCGAGAACAATGTAGACATGACCGAGACATGTCTCCGGTCAATAACCAATAGCGGAACCTGGATGCTCATATTGGCTCCCACATATTCTACGAAGATCTTTTATCGGTCAGACCGCATAACAACATACTTTGTTCCCTTTGTCATCGGTATGTTACTTACCCGAGATTCGATCGTCGGTATCTCAATACCTAGTTCAATCTCGTTACCGGCAAGTCTCTTTTACTCGTTCCATAATACATCATCCCGCAACTAACTTATTAGTTGCAATGCTTGCAAGGCTTAATGATGTGCATTACCGAGAGGGCCCAGAGATACCTCTCTGACAATCGGAGTGACAAATCCTAATCTCGAAATACGCCAACCCAACAAGTACCTTCGGAGACACCTGTAGAGCACCTTTATAATCACCCAGTTACGTTTTGACGTTTGGTAGCACACAAAGTGTTCCTACGGTAAACGGGAGTTGCATAATCTCATAGTCATAGGAACATGTATAAGTTATGAAGAAAGCAATAGCAACAAACTAAACGATCAAGTGCTAAGCTAATGGAATGGGTCAAGTCAATCACATCATTCTCCTAATGATGTGATCCCGTTAATCAAATGACAACACATGTCTATGGTTAGGAAACATAACCATCTTTGATTAACGAGCTAGTCAAGTAGAGGCACACTAGTGACGTTTAGTTTGTCTATGTATTCACACAAGTATTATGTTTCCGGATAATACAATTCTAGCATGAATAATAAACATTTATCATGATAGAAGGAAATAAATAATAACTTTATTATTGCCTCTAGGGCATAGTTCCTTCATTTATTTACTTACAACTCATGAATTACAACTCGATTCTTAGAACAAAATATGACTCTATATGAATGCCTCCGGCGGTGTACCGGGATGTGCAATGAATCAAGAGTGACATGTATGAAAGAATTATGAACGGTGGCTTTGCCACAAATACGATGTCAACTACATGATCATGCTAGCAATATGACAATGATGGAGCGTGTCATAATGACAAGAACGGTGGAAAGTTGCATGGCAATATATCTGGGAATGGCTATGGAAATGCCATGATAGGTAGGTATGGTGGCTGTTTTGAGGAAGGTATTTGGTGGGTGTATGATACAGGTGAAAAGTGCGCGGTATTAGAGAGGCTAGCAATGGTGGAAGGAAGTAAAGTGCGTATAATCCATGGACTCAACATTAGTCATAAAGAACTCATATACTTATTGCAAAAATCTAGAAGTTATCAAAGCAAAGTATTACGCGCATGCTCCTAGGGGGATAGATTGGTAGGAAAATACCATCGCTCGTTCCCGACCGCCACTCATAAGGAAGACAATCAATAAATAAATCATGCTCCGACTTCATCACATAACGGTTCACCATACGTGCATGCTACGGGAATCACAAACTTTAACACAAGCATTTCTCAAATTCACAACTACTCAACTAGCATGACTCTAATATCACCATCCTCATATCTCAAAACAATTATCAAGCATCAATTTCTTCTTAGTATTCAACACACTCATACGAAAGTTTTATTATTAATCTTGCATACCAAGCATATTAGGATTTTAAGAAAATTACCATGCTATTAAGACTCTCAAAATAATCTAAGTGAAGCATGAGAGATCAATAGTTTCTATAAAACAAATCCACCACCGTGCTCTAAAAGATATAAGTGAAGCACTAGAGCAAAACTATAAAGCTCAAAAGATATAAGTGAAGTACATAGAGTATTCTATCAAATTCCAAATCATGTATGGCTCTCTCAAAAGGTGTGTACATCAAGGATGATTGTGGTAAACTAATAAACAAAGACTCAAATCATAAAAGACGCTCCAAGCAAAACACATATCATGTAGTGAATAAAAATATAGCTCCAAGTAAAGTTACCGATAGAAGTAGACGAAAGAGGGGATGCCTTCCGGGGCATCCCCAAGCTTTGGCTTTTAGGTGTCCTTAGATTATCTTGGGGGTGCCATGGGAATCCCCAAGCTTAGGCTCTTGCCACTCCTTGTTCCATAGTCCAACAAATCTTTACCCAAAACTTGAAAAATTCACAACACAAAACTTAAAGTAGAAAACTCGTGAGCTCCGTTAGCGAAAGAAAACAAAAGACCACTGCAAGGTACTGTAATGAACTCATTATTTATTTATATGGGTGTTATACCTACTGTATTCCAACTTCTCTATAGATTATAAACTATTTTACTAGCCATAGATTCATCAAAATAAGCAAACAACACACGAAAAACAGAACAGTCTGTAGTAATCTGTAGCTAGCGCAAGATATGGAACCCCAAAAATTATAAAATAAATTTATGGACGTGAGGAATTTATCTATTAATCATCTTCAAAAAGAATTAACTAAATATCACTTTCCAAATAAAAATGACAGCAGTTCTCGTGAGCGCTAAAGTTTCTGTTTTTTACAGCAAGTTCAACAAGACTTTCCCCAAGTCTTCCCAACGGTTCTACTTGGCACAAACACTAATTAAACACAAAAAACACAACCGAAACAGAGGCTAGATAATTTATTTATTACTAAACAGGAGAAAAAATCAAGGAATAAAAATAAAATTGGGTTGCCTCCCAACAAGCGCTATCGTTTAACGCCCATAGCTAGGCATAACAAGCAAGAATAGATCTAGGTATTGCCATCTTTAGTAGGCAATCCATAAGTGGCTCTCATGATAGATTCATATGGTAATTTTATTTTCTTTCTAGGGAAGTGTTCCATGCCATTTTTTAATGGAAATTTAAATCTAATATTCCCTTCCTTCATATCAATAATTGCACCAACCGTTCTAAGGAAAGGTCTACCAAGAATAATAGGGCAAGAAGGATTGCAATCTATATCAAGAACGATAAAATCTACGGGCACATAATTCCTTTTGCAACAATAAGAACATCATTAATTCTTCCCATAGGTTTCTTAATAGTGGATTCCGCAAGATGCAAGTTCAGAGAGCAATCATCAAAATCACGGAAATCTAGCAAATCACACAAAGTTTTGGGAATAGTAGAGACACTAGCACCCAAATCACACAAAGCATAAAACTCATAATTTTTAATTTTAATATTAATAGTTGGTTCCCACTCATCATAAAGTTTTCTAGGGATAGAAACTTCCAATTCAAGTTTTTCTTCATAAGATTGCATCAAGGCATCAACGATATGTTTAGTAAACACTTTATTTTGACTATAAGCATGAGGAGATTTTAGCACGGATTGCAACAAGGAAATACAATAAATCAAAGAGCAATTTTCATAGTTAAATTCCTTGAAATACATAATAGTTGGTTTAGCAACATCTAGGGTTTTAATTTCTTCAATCCCACTTTTATCAAATTTAGCATCAAGATCAACAAATTCCGAATTCTTAGAACGCCTTCTAGGTAAAGGTGGATCATATTCAGTCCCATCATTATCAAGATTCATATTGCAAAACAAAGATTTAATAGGGGACACATCAATAACTTTTAGATCTTCATCATTATTTTCATAGGAACTAGAAGAACACCCTTTTATAAAGGCATCTTTCTTAGCACGCATCCTAGCGGTTCTTTCTTTACACTTGTCAATGGAAATTCTCATGGATTTGAGAGACTCATTGATATCATGCTTAGGTAGAATAGATCTAAGTTTCAAAGAATCAACATCAAGAGCAATTCTATCAACGTTCCTAGCCAAATCATCAATCTTAAGCAATTTTTCTTCAATCACAGCATTAAAATTATTTTGCGAAGAAACAAATTCTTTAATATTAGATTCAAAATCAGAGGGCATCTTATTATAATTTACATAAGAATTATTGTAGCAATTACCATAATTATTAGAGGGATTACTAGGATAAGGCCTAGGGTTGAAATTTCCTCTATACGCATTGTTACCAAAATTGTTCCTACCAACAAAATTCACATCCATAGATTCATTATTATTATCAATCAAAGTAGACAAGGGCACATCATTAGGATCAGAAGAAACACTCTTATTAGCAAATAATTTCATAAGTTCATCCATCTTTCCACTCAAAACATTAATTTCTTCTATCGCATGCACCTTTTTAGTAGATCTTTCAGTAAGCCATTGAGAATAATTAACCATAATATTATCTAGGAGTTTAGTAGCTTCTCCTAAAGTGATTTCCATAAAAGTTCCTCCCGCTGCCGAATCTAAAAGATTTCTAGAAGCAAAATTCAATCCGGCATAAAAATTCTGAACAATCATCCACAAATTTAAACCATGAGTAGGGCAATTACGTATCATTAATTTCATTCTCTCCCAAGCTTGTGCAACATGTTCATGATCAAGTTGTTTAAAATTCATAATATCGTTTCTAAGAGAGATGATCTTAGCGGGAGGAAAATATTTAGAGATAAAAGCATCTTTGCACTTATTCCATGAATCAATACTATTTTTAGGCAAAGACGAAAACCAAGCTTTAGCACGATCTCTAAGCAAAAAAGGAAATAGCTTCAATTTAACAATATCATTATCGACATCTTTCTTATTTTGCATGTCACACAAATCAACGAAGCTATTAAGATGGGTAGCAGCATCTTCACTAGGAAGGTCGGAGAACGGATCTGTCATGACAAGATTCAACAAAGCAGTATTAATTTCACAAGGTTCAGCATCGGTAAGAGGAGCAATCGAAGTGCTAAGGAAATCATTATTATTGGTATTGATGAAGTCACACAATTTAGTATTATCTTGAGCCATCGCGACAAACAAGCAATCCAACACACGAGAAAACAAAAAGCAAATGGGCAAAAAGGCAAATGGAGAAAGAGAGGGAGGATAGAGAGAGAGAGGGCGAATAAAACGGCAAGGGTGAAGTGGGGGGAGAGAAAAACGAGAGGCAAATGGCAAATAATGTAAAGTGGGAGATAGGGATTGTGATGGGTACTTGGTATGTTGACTTTTGCGCAGACTCCCCCGCAACGGCGCCAGAAATTCTTCTTGCTACCTCTTGAGCACTGCGTTGGATTTCCCCGAAGAGGAAGGGATGATGCAGCAAAGTAGGTAAGTATTTCCCTCAGTTTTTGAGAACCAAGGTATCAATCCAGTAGGAGGCTACGCTCGAATCCCTCGTACCTACACAAAAACAATAGCTCAACGCAACCAACGCGCTTAGGGGTTGTCAATCCCTTCACGGTTACTTACGAAAGTGAGATCTGATAGAGATGATAAATAATATTTTTGGTATTTTTGATATAGAGATGCAAAGTAAATAAAGTAAAAGCAAAGCAATAATAAAGTGATGGAGATTGATATGATGAGAAAGAGACCCGGGGGCCATAGTTTCACTAGTGGATTCTCTCAAGAGCATAAGTATTCTACGGTGGGTGAACAAATTACTGTTGAGCAATTG
This sequence comes from Triticum urartu, assembly GCF_056163025.1. NCBI lineage: Eukaryota > Viridiplantae > Streptophyta > Magnoliopsida > Poales > Poaceae > Triticum > Triticum urartu. Next base: position 441,796,430 of record NC_141879.1, on the reverse strand, counting down.
ACAGAATTGAGCATAGTTATAAGAATATCTAGGTATGATCATGTATATAGGCATCACGTCCGAGACAAGTAGACCGAAACGATTCTGCATCTACTACTATTACTCCACTTATCGACCGCTATCCAGCATGCATCTAGAGTATTAAGTTAATAACAGAGTAACGCCTTAAGTAAGATGACATGATGTAGAGGGATAGTTTCATGCAATATGATAAAACCCCATCTTGTTATCCTCGATGGCAACAATACAATACGTGCCTTGCTGTCCCTTCTGTCACTGGGAAAGGACACCGCAAGATTCAACCCAAAGCTAAGCACTTCTCCCATGGCAAGAACAACCAATCTAGTAGGCCAAACCAAACTGATAATTTGAAGAGACTTGCAAAGATAACCAATCATACATAAAAGAATTCAGAGAAGATTCAAATATTATTCATAGATAGACTTGATCATAAACCCACAATTCATCGGTCTCAACAAACACACCGCAAAAAGAAGATTACATCGAATAGATCTCCACAAGAGAGGGGGAGAACATTGTATTGAGATCCAAAAAGAGAGAAGAAGCCATCTAGCTACTAGCTATGGACCCGTGGGTCTGAAGTAAACTACTCACACTTCATCGGAGGGGCTTGGATGATGATGTAGAAGCCCTCCGTGATTGATGCCCCCTCCGGCGGAGCTCCGGAACAGGCCCCAAGATGGGGTCTCGTGGATACAGAAAGTTGCGGTGGTGGAATTAGGTTTTTGGCTCCGTCCCCGATCGTTTGGGGGTACGCGGATATATATAGGAGGAAGAAGTACATCAGTGGAGCTTCGAGGGGCCCACGAGGCAGGGGGCGCGCCCTAGGGGGCGCCCCCTACCCTCATGACCACCTCGTGGCTTTCTTGACGGAGGGTCCAAGTCTCCTGGATCTTATCTGATGAGAAAATCACGTTTCCGAAGGTTTCATTCCGTTTGGACTCCGTTTTATATTCCTTTTCTTTGAAACCCTAAAACAGGCAAAAAACAGCAATTCTGGGTTGGGCCTCCGGTTAATAGGTTTGTCTCAAAAATAATATAGAAGTGGATAATAAAGCCCAGTAATGTCTAAAACAGTAGATAATATAGCATGGAGCAATCAAAAATTATAGATACGTTGGAGACGCATCACGCCCCCTGCCTCGTGGGCCCCCTGACGCTCCACCGACCTCAACTCCAACTCCGTATATTCACGCACGGGAAGAAAAAAATTAGAGAGAAGGATTCATAACGTTTAATGATACGGAGCCGCCGCCAAGCCCTAATCTCTCTCGGGAGGGCTGATCTGGAGTCCGTTTGGGGCTCCAGAGAGGGGAATCCGTCGCCATCGTCATCATCAACCTTCCTCCATCACCAATTTCATGATGCCCCCGCCGTGCGTGAGTAATTCCATCGTAGGCTTGCTGGACGGTGATGGGTTGGATGAGATTTATCATGTAATCGAGTTAGTTTTGTTAGGTTAGGGTTTGATCCCTAGTATCCATTATGTTCTGAGATTGATGTTACTATGACTTTCCTATGCTTAATGCTTCTCACTAGGGCCCGAGTGCCATGATTTCGGATCTGAACCTATTATGTTTTCATGAATATATGTGAGTTCTTGATCCTATATTGCAAGTCTATAGTCACCTATTATGTGTTATGATCCATTAACCCCTAAGTGACAATAATCGGGATACTTACCGGTGATGACCGTAGTTTGAGGAGTTCATGTATTCACTATGTGTTAATGCTTTGGTCTGGTACTCCATTAAAAGGAGGCCTTAATATCCCTTAGTTTCCAATAGGACCTCGCTACCACGGGAGGGTAGGACAAAAGATGTCATGCAAGTTCTTTTCCATAAGCACGTATGACTATATTTGGAATACATGCCTACATTACATTGATGAACTGGAGCTAGTTCTGTGTCATCCTATGTTATAACCGTTGCATGAGGAATCACATCCGACATAATTATCCATCACTGGTCCATTGCCTACGAGATTTTCATATATTGATCTTTGCTTATTTACTTTTCCGTTGCTACTGTTACAATCACTATAAAACCAAAACTATTACTTTTTCTACCGTTACCACTACTATCATATTACTTTGCTACTAAATACTTTGCTGCAGATATTAAGTTTCTAGGTGTGGTTGAATTGACAACTCAGCTGCTAATACTTGAGAATATTCTTTGGCTCCCCTTGTGTCGAATCAATAAATTTGGGTTGAATACTCTACCCTCGAAAACTATTGCGATCCCCTATACTTGTTGGGTATCAAGACTATTTTCTGGCGCCGTTGCCCGGGAGCATAGCTCTATTCTTTGAGTCACTTGGGATTTATATCTGCTGATCACTATGAAGAACTTGAAAGATAAAAGAACCAAGATTTTTCCCTCAACTACGAGGGGGGTAAGGAACTGCCATCTAGCTCTGCACTTGATTCAGCTTCTGTTTTGAGTAAACCTGCGACACCTACTCCTGCTATTCATTCTGATATGTCGCTTGTTATTGATGATGCCACTTCTGCTTTGCATGATACTTATGATGAAACTACTTCTATGCTTGATAATAGTATGCCATTAAGTGAATTTCTTGATGAACAACTTGCTAGGGTTAGAGGAATGAAATTATTCAAACTGATAATATTGATGAAAGTGATGATGAAGATTCTCCCCCTAGATATGAATTGCCTGTTGAGCCTGAGGGTTATGTTATGGATGAAGAAACTGCTAGAGACTTCTTAGCTTGCAATGATAGATCTGATCTTAAGAAATTATTAGCTAAGCTTAAAGAAAAGTCTTTGAATGCTAGAATGAAATATGACCCTGCTTTTGCTACTTCACCTATCTTTATTTCCGATAAGGATTATGATTTCTCTGTCGATCCTGAGTTAATTACTTTGGTTGAATCTGATCCTTTTTATGGCTATGAATCTGAAACTGTTGTGGCACATCTTACTAAATTAAATGATATAGCCACCCTGTTTACTCATGATGAGAAAACTCGCTATTACTTTATCCTTAAGTTATTTCCATTCTCATTAAAGGGTGATGCTAAAACATGGTTTAATTCTCTTGATCCTGGTTGTGTGCGTAGTCCCCGGGATATGATTTATTACCTCTCTGCTAAATATTTCCCCGCTCATAAGAAACAAGATCCTTTAAGGGAAATATATAATTTTGTGCAAATTGAAGAGGAGAGTCTCCCACAAGCTTGGGGGAGGCTTCTCCGATTACTTAATGCTTTGCCTGATCATCCTCTCAAGAAAAATGAAATACTTGATATCTTTTATAATGGACTAACCGATGCTTCCAGAAACCACCTGGATAGTTGTGTTGGTTGTGTTTTCAGGGAAAGAACTATTGATCAAGCTGAATTGCTATTGAATAATATGTTGAGTAATGAAAATGATTGGACACTTCCTGAACCAACTCCTAAGCCAACTCCGAAGAAAAGGGGTATTCTATTTCTCAGTCCTGAAGATATGCAAGAGGCAAGGAAATCTATGAAATAAAAAGGTATTAAAGCTGAAGATGTTAAGAATTTACCACCTATTGAATAAATGCATGGTCTTGATAACCCAACATAGGTAGTGAAGGTAAATTCCCTCTATAGGTTTGATGAAGGTGATATTCCTTGTAATAAGCCTACTAGCCAATGCTTATGTTGGTAGACAATTGAAACGCAATGCTGATATGCTCGAACACTTGAGTGATTATATGTCTAGAGTTAAAGGTGAACTTAAACTTATTAGTAAACATGCTTCTATGGTTACCACTCAAGTAGAACAAGTACTTAAGGCTCAGTATGATTTTCTCAATGAATTAAACAATAAGAAAAATGATAATGCTATTAGAGTTATGACTATAGGGGGTAAAATGACTCAGAAATCTTTGTATCCTGAGGGCCATCCTAAGAGAATTGAGCAAGATTCTCAGAGAACTAATGTTGATGCACCTAGTTCTTCTAAGAAGACGAAGAAGAAGAAGAAGAAGAAGAAGAATGATAGGACTTTGCATGCTTCTAGTGAACCTGTTGTTGACACACCTGAGAATCCCAATGATATTTCTATTTCTGATGCTGAAACACAATCTGGTAATGAACATGAGCCTAGTGATAATATTAATGATGATGTCCATGTTGATGCTCAACCTAGCAATGACAGTGATGTAGAGATTGAACCTGTTGTTGATCTTGATAACCCACAATCAAAGAAACAACGTTATGATAAGAGAGACTTCGTTGCTAGGAAGCACGGTAAAGAAAGAGAACCATGGGTTCAGAAACCCATGCCTTTTCCTCCTAAACCATCCAAGGAAAAGGATGATGAGGATTTTGAGCGCTTTGCTGAAATGATTAGACCTATCTTTTTGCATATGCGTTTGACTGATATGCTTAAAATGAATACTTATGCTAAGTACATGAAGGATATTTTTACTAATAAAAGAAAGATACCGGAAGCTGAAATTTCCACCATGCTTGCTAATTACACTTTTAAGGGTGGAATACCAAAGAAACTTGGAGATCCAGGAGTACCAACTATACCATGCTCCATTAAAAAGAAACTATGTTAAAACTACTTTATGTGATCTTGGAGCCGGTGTTAGTGTTATGTCTCTCTCTTTATATCGTAGACTTGATTTGAATAAGTTGACACCTACTGAAATATCTTTGCAACTGGATGATAAATCAACTGCTATACCTGTCGGTATTTGTGAGGATGTGTCTGTTGTGGTTGCAAACGTTACAATTTTAACGGACTTTGTTATTCTTGATATTTCCGAGGACGATAGTATGTCGATTATCCTTGGTAGACCCTTTTTGAATACTGCAGGGGTTGTTATTTATTGCAACAAAGGCAATGTCACTTTTCATGTTAATGGTAATGAGCATACGGTACATTTTCCGAGGAAACAACCTCAAGTCCACAGTATCAATTCTATTGGAAAAATTCCAACAATCACTATTGGAGGTTTTGAATTTCCTCTTCCTACTGTCAAGAAGAAGTATGATACTCTTATTGCTGGAGATGTGCATATCCCCGTTGAGAGGAAGAAATATGTTTAGGAAAATGTACCAAGGTGGTTCTTCAAGGAACCAAGGCCAAAGGCCCGCGATATGAGAACCGGACAATGAACTACCAAGGGAAGCTCAAGTGCGGCCTTGTGAATGGCCGTCAGAGGATTTCATGGTCTAGGTAGGCATCAAGGAAGAATTTGACGCATATGTGCGTAACTCTGATCTTGAGAGCTTCATGTCAGATAAGTGTCGGCAATACCTCTATTTAACTGATTCATTTGTGAGAAGGTTTAAATTTACATCCTCGTGCAATTCTCACAATGTCCTATTTGATCTTTATGATAAATCTTATACCATGGACTTAGAAGATTTTAATACTGCTTGTAAACTCCCACAGTGGGGTAGTGCTAGTGAACCTCGCAAATCTGAATTTAAAGAAATTCTTGCTAGTATCATTGTGGGGGAATCTAGAGAAATAACACAAGCTACCATATGGAGCATTCATTTTCCTGCCATACATTATTTTGCTCTCTTCATGGGTAGATGCATTAACAGTAAGGATTAGGCAGGTCACATGTGTGTTCCCGATCTTAGTGTTCTCAAGAGTGTTGTATTAGGAGATAAACAATACAACTTGGGGGCTATTGTTGCACGTAGGTTGCATCTTAATAGTTTAACTAGAGATTTTTTTGGTGGAATTTATGCAACTCATGTATCTAACTTTCTTGATATACCATTACGCGGGGATGATATTGAGTTGCCTCCTGCTTATCTAGATTATAATGCTATGGTTCGTCATCGGTTGTTGAGAGGAACGATCAGTTCCTCCAGTACCGACAAATCTTTGACAGACGGTGCACCGTCCATGTTGCTCTCCCTGCTCCTGCTTTCTTTGATTTTCAGACAAAAGGGAGATTTGTTATAACCAGGGAGGAGGCGAACGAGTACGAGAGGACGATGGAGGCAGCCCGCCTCCAAGCTGCAGCTCATGAGGCAATAGCTGTTGCATCCTAGTACGACCCTAGCTACAACTTTGATCCATGGGCATAGACCAACTTAGGCCAAAAGCCTAAGCTTGGGGAGCACGTATTTCTCACCGACATTACATTCATGTTCACACACTCATGCCAGTTGTCGGTGCTCATACTTTTTCATTGTATCATCCATGCTAGTTTATTTTCTTTTTAAGCTTTCTTCTTGTGTGTTTGAAAAACCTTAAGAAAAACCAAAAAAATAGTTGTAGCTTTTAGCTAGTTTACTTTCCATGCTTGTAGTAGTAATTAAAAAGAAAACCCAAAAAGATTTCTCGTTCTTCTTCTGCTTGTTGGGAGCTTTCCCGTGTAAATAGTTTTGTTTCCTTTCTTTTCTTCGGGGGTAGAGAGGAGAAGACCATGATGAAAATGTTGAGTGGCTCTCATATGCATTATTGTTGATCTAACAAAGAGCCCATATTACCTTGTCTTCTCCCATGTATTGAATGCTTGTAGATTCCAGCTTAGTCCAATGCACGTGCACTATTATTATTATCCACACCATTCGGTCGTGCAAGTGAAAGGCAATAATGACGATATATGATGAACTGATTGAGATGAGAAAAGCTGGTATGAACTCGACCTCTCTTGTTTTTGTAAATATGATTAGTTCATCATTCCTGATTCAGCCTATTATGAATGAGACGTGTTTGCAATGACAATTAGAGATTATAGTTGCCCATGCCATGCTTAATTTGCTAGGAGTTTATAATGGTTTACCTTGCGTGCCAACATGTTATTAAAATGGTTGTGATGTGGTATGATAGGGTGGTATCCTCCTTTGAACGATTCGAGTGGCTTCACTTGGCACATGTTCACGCATGTAGTTGAAACAAATCAACATAGCCTCCACGATATTTATGTTCATGGTGAATTATATCCTACTCATGCTTGGATTCAGTGTTGATTAATTTTAATGCATGTTCATGACTGTTGTCGCTCTCTAGCTGGTCGCTTCCCAGTCTCTTGCTAGCCTTCACTTGTACTAAGCGGGAATACTGCTTGTGCATCCACTCCCATAAACCCCAAAAGTTGTTCCATATGAGTCCACTATACCTTCCTATATACGGTATCTACCTGTCGTTCCAAGTAAATTTTTATGTGCCAAACTCTAAACCTTCAAATAAAAATTCTATTTTGTATGCTCGAATAGCTCATGTATCAACTAGGGTTGTCTATATCTTCCATGCTAGGCGGGTTATTCTCAAGAGGAGTGGACTCCGCTCCTCACTCATGAGAAAATGGCTGGTCACCGGGGTGCCCAGTCCCATGCTCAAATCAAATCAAAATAATTGCAAACAAAACTCCCCCAGGATTGTTGTTAGTTGGAGGCACCCGTTGTTTCGGGCAAGCCATGGATTGATGCTTGTTGGTGGTGGGGGAGTATAAACTTTACCATTCTGCTTGGGAACCGCCTATAATGTGTGTAGCATGGAAGATATCGAGATCTCTCAGTTGTTATGTTGACAATGAAAGTATACCGCTCAAAATATTATTCATCTCTATTTCAAAACCGAGCTCTGGCACCTCTACAAATCCCTGCTTCCCTCTGTGAAGGGCCTATCTATTTACTTTTATGTTGAGTCATCATCCTCTTATTAAAAAGCACCAGTTGGAGAGCACCGCTGTCATTTGCATGTATTATTATTAGTTTACATTGAGTAAGACTTGACTGGATCTCTTTTACGATGAATTACAATTTCCAGTCAGCCCTTGATCTTCCGGGGTGCTCTGCATTTATGTTTTGCGGTCTCAGAAAGGGCTAGCGAGATACCATCTTGTTATATCATATTATGATTGTTTTGAGAAAGTGTTGTCATTCGAGATTTATTATTATTGCTCGCTAGTTGATTATGCCATTGATATGAGTAAACATGAGACCTAAATGTTATTATTAATATGGTTAGTTCATAATCTTTGCTGAAAACTTGAATGCTGGCTTTACATATTTACAACAACAAGAGCAAACAGAGTTTGTAAAAGTTTTTCTTTATCACTTTCAGCTTGTCAACTGAATTGCTTGAGGACAAGTAAAGGTTTAAGCTTGGGGAGTTGATACGCCTCCAACGTATCTACTTTTCCAAACACTTTTGCCCTTGTTTTGGACTCTAACTTGCATGATTTGAATGGAACTAACCCGGACTGACGTTGTTTTCAGCAGAATTAACATGGTGTTATTTTTGTGCAGAAATAAAAGTTCTTGAAATGACCTAAAAATCAACAAAGAATATTTTGGAATATATAAAAAATACTGGAGAAAGAATCAAGGCCAGGGAGCCCACACCCTATCAACGAGGGTGGGGGGGCGCCCCCTGCCTCGTGGGCCCCATGACGCTCCACCGACCTCAACTCCAACTCCATATGTTCACGTTCGGGGAGAAAAAAATCAGAGAGAAGGATTCATCGTGTTTTACAATACAGAGCCGCCGCCAAGCCCTAATCTCTCTCGGGAGGGCTGATCTGGAGTCTGTTCGGGGCTCCGGAGAGGGGAATCCATCGCCATCGTCATCATCAACCTTCCTCCATCACCAATTTCATGATGCTCATCGTCGTTCATGAGTAATTCCATCATAGGCTTGCTGGACAGTGATGGGTTGGATGAGATTTATCATGTAATCGAGTCAGTTTTATTAGGGTTTGATCCCTAGTATCCATTATGTTCTGAGATTGATGTTACTATGACTTTGCTATGCTTAATGCTTCTCACTAGGACCCGAGTGCCATGATTTCAGATCTGAACCTATTATGTTTTCATGAATATATGCGAGTTCTTGATCCTATCTTGCGAGTCTATAGTCACCTATTATGTGTTATGATCCGTTAACACCGAAGTAACAATAATCGGGATACTTACCAGTGATGACCATAGTTTGAGGAGTTCATGTATTCACTATGTGTTAATGCTTTGGTGTGGTACTCTATTAAAAGGAGGCCTTAATATCCCTTAGTTTCCAATAGGACCCCGCTGCCACGGGAGGGTAGGACAAAAGATGTCATGCAAGTTCTTTTCCATAAGCACGTATGACTATATTCGGAATACATGCCTACATTACATTGATGAACTGGAGCTAGTTCTGTGTCACCCTATGTTATAACCGTTGCATGTGGAATCGCATCCGACATAATTATCCTTCACTGGTCCATTGCCTACGAGCTTTTCATATATTGATCTTCGCTTATTTACTTTTCTGTTGCTACTGTTACAATCACTATAAAACCAAAACTATTATTTTTGCTACCGTTACCACTACTATCATATTACTTTGCTACTAAATACTTTGTTGCGGATATTAAGTTTCTAGGTGTGGTTGAGTTGACAACCTAGCTGCTAATACTTGAGAATATTCTTTGGCTCCCCTTGTGTCGAATCAATAAATTTGGGTTAAATAGTCTACCCTCGAAAACTGTTGCGATCCCCTATACTTGTGGGTTATCACTTGGAGCGTCTTGTATGATATGAGTCTTTGATTGTTTTATTTTGTGTTTCATGTCTTGATTCCTTGATGGACACACCTATTTGAGAGAGCCAAAATTATATCATGACTTGTTAGAATTTCTCTCTATGCTTCACTTAAATTCTTTATGAGCCATGGACTTGCTCTAGTGCTTCACTTATATATTTTTGAGCATGGCTTAGTATTTCTGAAGAAATGCTATCTTGCTTCACTTAGATTTATTTGGGAGTTAGTAAAATTTTCAAGAAATTCTCTCTTGCTTCACTTAAATTAATTTGAGAGAAAGAAATATTATGCTCATGATCTTCACTTATATTTGTTTGAGCTTGTCAAAAGCAACACATGAAAATTAGTCCCAAAGTGAAAGATATCCAAGAAGGATATAATAAAAACTTTCATGAAGATCATTGGACAAAATAAACTTGATTCTTAGTAATAGTTTTGAGATATGATGATGTGATATGTGAGTCATCTTGATGAGTAATTATGCTTTAGTAAGAATATTGGTGTTAAGGTTTATGATTCCCTATGCAAGCACGAAAGTCAATAATTATGCAATGAAACTATATCCTACTTATGGTGCATTATTCGGTGTTAATTATTCTTAATTCTCGCTTATGAGATTATTTGTTTCTTGGTTGGTCGCTTCTCAATCTTTTGCTAGCCTTCATTTTGCACTAAGTATGATCACTACTTGTGCATCCAAAAACCTTTAAACCAGTTTTGCCATGTGAGTCCACTGTATCTACCTATATGCGGTATTGTTTTGCCGTTCTAAGAAAATTTGCACGTGCCATCTCTAATTTTCAAAAACAAACTTATCTTTTGTGTGTTTGTTTCACTCGTAGAGCGGTGAGGGGTGGCTAATATTTTCCATGCTAGATGTGTTATTCTCAAGATGAGTGTTTATTCACTTGTAATTGCACGAGAGTAAGGCAAAGGTATTAGGGATGCCCAGTCCTGAAATGAAAAAAATGAATTTACTTTATGTTGTCGAATAATAAATTCCTTGGAAAGTGTTGGTATGGAGGGCAACCGTGGATACGGCTAGCCATGGAAGTGAAAGTATGGTGGAAAAAGGAATACACTTTATTTTCTATTTGGGAACTGCCTATGATATATCCAAGCATGGAAAGTATTGGGAACTCAAAGTCGTTTTCGTTGGTGGGATGGATACACCTCCCAAAATGTTTTTATCTCTAAAAAATTTCACTTTGAGCTCTGGCACCTCTACAAATCCCTACTTCCCTCTGCGAAGGGCCTTTCTTTTACTTTATGCATTTTTTATTTTGAATTTGAGTCTCCATCTTCTCTTATAAAAGCACCAACTAGGAGGCAATATGATCGTACTTGAGTATTGGATGTAGCTAATATGCGAGTGTGTTTCATGAATGGGTCAATGGTTGAGCATGATGGGCTAGGGATAGCTTATTTTAGCATTGATATTGTGAAATACATGGTTGCTTGTTGATATGCTTGAGTATTTAAATTATCATGTCAAAACTAGAATATTGCTTTGAACAATATAAAAGTCCAAATGTCCATGCTATAAAGAAAGAAATATGATATGACATGTTAGGCAGCATTCCACATCAAAAATTCTGTTTTTATCACTTCCCTACTCGAGGACGAGTAGGAGTTAAGCTTGGGGATGCTGATATGTCTCCAACGTATCTATAATTTTTGATTGTTCCATGTTATATTATCAATCTTGGATGTTTTATAATCATTTTATAGTCATTTTATATCATTTTTTGGTACTAACCTATTGACATAGTGCCAAGTGCGAGTTGCTGTTTTTTCCATGTTTTTTACATCGCAGAAAATCAATATCAAACGGATTCCAAATGCCACGAAACTTTACGGAGAATTTTTATGGGCTAGAAGGAACACAACGGGCCCTGCTATGCCTGGGGGGTGCCCCAAGGGGAGCACAACCCACCAGGGCATGCCAGGAGGCCCAGGCGTGCCCTGGTGGGTTGTGCCCACCTCGGGTGCCCCCCGGACCGCCTCTTTGCTCTATAAATACCCCAATATTCCCAAAACCCTAGGGGAGTCGATGAAATATTGATCCAGCCGCCGCAGAGTCCAGAACCACCAGATCCAATCTAGACACCATCTCAGATGGGGTTCACCACCTCCATTGTTGCCTCTCCGATGATGCGTGAGTAGTTCTTTGTAGACCTTCGGGTACGTAGTTAGTAGCTAGATGGCTTCATCTCTCTCTCTTGATTCTCAATACAATGGTATCTTGGAGATCCATATGATGTAACTCTTTTGCGGTGTGTCTGTTGGGATCGATGAACTTTGAGTTTATGATCAGATCTATCTTATTATATCCATGAAAGTATTTCAGTTTCTTTGATCTCTTTTATGCATGATTTCTTATAGCCTCGTATTTATTCTCCGATATTTGGGTTTTGTTTGGCCAACTTGATCTATTTATATTGCAATGGGAAGAGGTTCTTTGTAGTGGGTTCGATCTTACGACGCTTGATCTGAGCGACAGAAGGGGAACCAACACGTATGTATCGTTGCTACTAAGGATAAAACGACGGGGTCTATCTCTACATAGATAGATCTTGTCTACATCATGTCATCGTTCTTATTGCATTACTCCGTTTCTCCATGAACTTAATACACTAGATGCATGTTGGATAGCGGTCGATGTGTGGAGTAATAGTAGTAGATGCAAGCAGGAGTCGGTCTACTAATCTTGGACGTGATGCCTATGTAATGATCATTGCCTGGATATCGTCACGAGTATTTGAAGTTCTATCAATTGCCCAACAGTAATTTGTTCACCCACTGTTTTCTATTTTTCTCGAGAGAAGCCACTAGTGAAATCTACGGCCCCGGGTCTCTTTCTCATATTATTTGCCTTTGCGATCTATTTTCCTTTGCGTTTATTTTCAGATCTATTGATCCAAAAACCCAAAAATACTTTGCTGCACTTTATTTTATTTGCGATCTATTTATTCAATCTATTACAACTTTCTCCCGTCACGCACCAATTTCTGGCACCATTACCCGAAAAGGATTGACAACCCCTTTAACACGTCGGGTTGCGAGGATTTGTTATCTGTGTGCAGGGGCTATTTACATTGTGTTGCTTGGTTATCCTACTGGTTCGATAACCTTAGTTTCATATCAGAGGGAAATACCTACCGTCGCTGCGCTGCATCATCCCTTCCTCTTTGGGGAAATACCGACGTAGCTTCAAGCGACATCATTTGTCTTTTTCCCCCTCATGTTCATTCTTCCCGGATGCACTTGTTGCGGCCTTCTTTGCTTCCGCCCATTCGGCGGTGACAGCATTAAGTTGTGTCTGATTCACTCCTAGCTCCTGGGATAGCACGGCATTTCTCTCTTTGTGAACCTGCGGGTCATATCGATCCTTAATCGGTTTCCTTCCGCTTCAAGTCTCGGTGGCTACTGGCACATGGCTATTAAAAATTGCATAAACTTTTACCTGTATATCCTTCGAGAATAGCTGAATGACTCCGGCAAGTCCGTCTCGAGCGGCCCAGATATACGCGTCCACCGAACTGAGTGCGGTAAACTCTTGCTCGGAAAAGGCCGGAGCACACATAGCCTCTTTTAATCGACGGTGATTCGTCACGCTCTCCACTTCGGAATTCGTGACTGGTACGTCATCCGAATCCTCTTGAGGAGGTGGAATTGGCATTGCATCGGCTTGCGTCTTGGTTGGCGAGTCCGGCACCGGATTAGTATACATTCGGCTAATCGGGCGTTTTCCCACCGTCTACCGCGTACTCCTCCTGGCGTCAAGGATAAAAGGAGACTTTTAACTATCTTGACTTATGCCTAGGCATGTCTTAGGCAAGATTACTTCTTGGAAGACTGTGAGGCCTCTACGGCACTCCCGGACCCTTTTCGTTTTGAATGACGGCCTTGCGTAGGGGCCGCCCTTGAGGAGGTACGGTCCCTAGAGCACCGATCCTATTAAAATGCGATCAGTATAAATAGATAAAAATGCATATAGGATTTCCTTTTTAGACCCTTCGAATACTCACGATACAGAAGGGATAGAGGCGGGGGTCGTCAGCGGTGATAGCCACTTCTGAGCCATCAAGCCTCGCTTGATAAAATACCCCGTCGTCAGACTCTCTCTATATATATGTCCGGATCCTCGCAAAAGCCGGGGTCTTTATCACGGTTATGATCCTCTGGGTGGGGAGCGGGACAGTGGACGTCCTCGGTCATCTTCCACCATGACTGTTCGTGGCAACAAAGGGAAAGTTTGATTAGTGTCTATAATGTCAATAAAATAAACACAGACTATCAAAATCTAACCCATTCAATAGGGTTGTACATGGAATAGCCCTCCCGACAGTTTAACCGAAGAAAATCTTCTTTCTCATCCATATACAGATCGACCAACATGGTGGCCAGTTCGGCTAGGGTATCTGGACCTTTCAATTTGTAACGGCACGCGTCGTCTTCTCAATTGTAACACCATAAGGGAGTTACTCTAGATTAGAGAGGCTGAACACACCTCTTTATTGCAATCGCCATGACCTCAACTATCGAGAGTTCGGTATGGGCTAGCAACCTGACCTTGCTGACCAACCTCTTTACCTCTGCACTGTCCTCTTCCTTGGGACTTCGGTGATGCCAGTTGAGGCGCTTCTTTAAAGGAGCACTGGAAAATCCAGGGAGGCCACGCCGAACTTAAATTAATTTGAGAGAAAGAAATATTATGCTCATGATCTTGACTTATATTTGTTTGAGCTTGTCAAAAGCAACACATGAAAATTAGTCCCAAAGTGATAGATATCCAAGAAGGATATAATAAAAACTTTCATGAAGATCATTGGACAAAATAAACTTGATTCTTAGTAATAGTTTTGAGATATGATGATGTGATATGTGAGTCATATTGATGAGTAATTATGCTTTAGTAAGAATATTGGTGTTAAGGTTTGTGATTCCCTATGCAAGCACGAAAGTCAATAGTTATGCAATGAAACTATATCCTACTTATGGTGCATTATTCGGTGTTAGTTATGCTTAATTCTCGCTTATGAGATTATTTGTTTCTTGGTTGGTCACTTCTCAATCTTTTGCTAGCCTTCATTTTGCACTAAGTGTGATCACTACTTGTGCATCCAAAAACCTTTAAACCAGTTTTGCCATATGAGTCCACTGTATCTACCTATATGCGGTATTGTTTTGCCGTTCTAAGCAAATTTGCACGTGCCATCTCTAATTTTCAAAAACAAACTTATCTTTTGTGTGTTTGTTTCACTCGTAGAGCGGTGAGGGGTGGCTAATATTTTCCATGCTAGATGTGTTATTCTCAAGATGAGTGTTTATTCACTTGTCATTGCATGAGAGTAAGGCAAAGGTATTAGGGATGCCCAGTCCTGAAATGGAATAAATGAATTTACTCTATGTTGTCAAATAATAAATTCCTTGGAAAGTGTTGGTATGGAGGGCAACCGTGGATACGGCTAGCCATGGAAGTGAAAGTATGGTGGAAAAAGGAATACACTTTATTTTCTATTTGGGAACTGCCTATGATATATCCAAGCATGGAAAGTATTGGGAACTCTAAGTCGTTTTCGTTGGTGGGATGGATACACCTCCCAAAATGTTTTTATCTCAAAAAAATCGCTTTGAGCTCTGGCACTTCTACAAATCCCTACTTTCCTCTGCGAAGGGCCTTTCTTTTACTTTATGCATTTTTTATTTTGAATTTGAGTCTCCATCGTCTCTTATAAAAGCACCAACTAGGAGGCAATATGATCGTACTTGAATATTGGATGTAGCTAATATGCGAGTTTGTTTCATGAATGGATCGATGGTTGAGCATGATGGGCTAGGGATAGCTTATTTTAGCATTGATATTGTGAAAGACATGGTTGCTTGTTGATATGCTTGAGTATTTAAATTATCATGTCAAAACTAGACTATTGCTTTGAACGATATAAAAGTCCAAATGTCCATGCTATAAAGAAAGAAATATGATATGACATCTTAGGCAGCATTCCACATCAAAAATTCTGTTTTAATCACTTCCCTACTCGAGGACGAGTAGGAGTTAAGCTTGGGGATGCTGATACGTCTCTAATGTATCTATATTTTTTGATTGTTCCATGTTGTAATATTATCAATCTTGGATGTTTTATAATCATTTTATATCATTTTTTGGTACTAACCTATTGACATAGTGCCAAGTGCGAGTTGCTATTTTTTCCATGTTTTTTACATCACAAAAAATCAATATCAAACGGAGTCCAAATTCCATGAAACTTTACGGAGAATTTTTATGGGCTAGAAGGAACACATCGGGCCCTGCTGCGCCTGGGGGGTGCCCCAAGGGGAGCACAACCCACCAGGGCGTGCCAGGAGGCCCAGGCGTGCCCTGGTGGGTTGTGCACACCTCGGGTGCCCCCCGGACCGCCTCTTTACTCTATAAATACCCCAATATTCCCAAAATCCTAGGGGAGTCGACGAAATATTGATCCAGCCGCCGTAGAGTCCAGAACCACCAGATCCAATCTAGACACGATCTTAAATGGGGTTCACCACCTCCATTGGTGCCTCTCCGATGATGCGTGAGTAGTTCTTTGTAGACCTTCGGGTCCGTAGTTAGTAGCTAGATGGCTTCATCTCTCTCTCTTGATTCTCAATACAATGGTCTCTTGGAGATCCATATGATGTAACTCTTTTGCGGTGTGTTTGGTGGGATCGATGAACTTTAAGTTTATGATTAGATCTATCTTTTTATATCCATGAAAGTATTTCAGTTTCTTTGATCTCTTTTATGCATGATTTCTTATAGCCTCATATTCATGCTCCGATATTTTGGTTTTGTTTGGCCAACTTGATCTATTTATCTTGCAATGGGAAGAGGTGCTTTGTAGTGGGTTCGATCTTACGATGCTTGATCCGAGTGACAGAAGGGGAACCGACACGTATGTATCGTTGCTACTAAGGATAAAACGATGGGGTCTATCTATACATAGATAGATCTTGTCTACATCATGTCATTGTTCTTATTGCATTACTCTGTTTGTCCATGAACTTAATACACTAGATGCATGCTGGATAGCGGTCGACATGTGGAGTAATAGTAGTAGATGCAAGCAGGAGTCGGTCTACTAATCTTGGATGTGATGCCTATGTAATGATCATTGCCTGGATATCGTCATGAGTATTTGAAGTTCTATCAATTGCCCAACAATAATTTGTTCACCCACCGTTTTCTATTTTTCTCGAGAGAAGCCACTAGTGAAATCTACGGCCCCCGGTCTCTTTCTCATATTATTTGCCTTTGCGGTCTATTTTCCTTTGCGTTTATTTTCAGATCTATTAATCCAAAAACCCAAAAATACTTTGCTGCACTTTATTTTATTTGCGATCTATTTATTCAATCTATTACAACTTTCTCCCGTCACGCACCAATTTCTCGCACTATTACCCGAAAGGGATTGACAACCCCTTTAACACGTCGGGTTGCGAGGATTTGTTATCTGTGTGCAGGGGTTGTTTACATTGTGTTGCTTGGTTATCCTATTGGTTCGATAACCTTGGTTTCATATCTGAGGGAAATACCTACCGCCGCTGTGCTGCATCATCCCTTCCTCTTTGGGGAAATACCAACGTAGCTTCAAGCGACATCATTTGTCTTTTCCCCCCTCATGTTCATTCTTCCCGGATGCACTTGTTTCGGCCTTCTTTGTTTCCGCCCATTCGGCGGCGACAGCATTAAGTTGTGTCTGATTCACTTCTAGCTCCTGGGATAGCGTGGCATTTCTCTCTTTGAGAACCTGCGGGTCATATCGATCCTTAAATCGGTTTCCTTCCGCTTCAAGTCTCGGTGGCTACTGGCACATGGCTATTAAAAATTGCGTAAACTTTTACCTGTATATCCTTCGAGAATAGCTGAATGACTCCGGCAAGTCTGTCTCAAGCGGCCCATATATACGCGTCCACCGAACTGAGTGCGGTAAACTCTTGTTCGGAAAAGGCCGGAGCACACATAGCCTCTTTTAATCGATGGTGATTCGTCACGCTCTCCACTTCGGAATTCGTGACTGATACGTCATCCGAATCCTCTTGAGGAGGCGGAATTGGCATTGCGTCGGCTCGCATCTTGGTTGGCGAGTCCGGCACCGGATTAGTATACATTCAGTTAATCGGGCGTTTTCCCACCGTCTACCGCGTACTCCTCCTGACGTCAAGGATAAAAGGAGACTTTTAACTATCTGGACTTACGCCTAGGCATGTCTTAGGCAAGCTTAATGCTTGGAAGACTGTGAGGCCTCTACGGCACTCCCGGACCCTTTTCGTTTTGAATGACGGCCTTGCGTAGGGGCCGCGCTTGAGGAGGTACGGTCCCTAGAGCGCCGATCCTATTAATGTGGATCGGTATAAATAGATAAAAATGCAGATAAGGATTTCCTTTTAAGACCCTTTGAATACTCACGATACAGAAGGGATAGAGGCGGGGGTAGTAAGCGGTGATAGCCACTTCTGAGCCATCAAGGCTCGCCTGATAAAATACCCCATCGTCAAACTCTATATATATGTTCGGATCCTCGCAAAAGCCGGGGTCTTTATCACGGTTATGATCCTCTGGCTAGGGAGCGGGACAGTGGATGTCCTCGGTCATCTTCCACCATGACTGTTTGTGGCAACAAAGGGAAAGTTTGATTAGTGTCTGTAACGTCAATAAAATAAACACAAACTATCAAAATCTTACCCATTCAATAGAGTTGTACATGGAATAGCCCTCCCGGCAGTTTAACCGGAGAAAATCTTCTTTCTCATCCATATACAGATCGGCCAACATGGTGTCCAGTTCGGCTGGGGTATCTGGACCTTTCCGTTTGTAACGGCACGCGTCGTCTTCTCAGTTGTAACACCATAAGGGAGTTACTCTGGATTAGAGAGGCTGAATGCACCTCTTTATTGCAATCACCATGACCTCAACTATCGAGAGTTTGGTATGGGCTAGCAACCTGACCTTGCTGACCAACCTCTTTATCTCTGCACTGTCCTCTTCCTTGGGACTTCGGGGATGCCAGTTGAGGTGCTTCTTTAAAGGAGCACTAGAAAATTCAGGGAGGCCACGCCGAACTGGGTCCGGCAGCGGGATGTCGTCCATATAGAACCATTCCGAAGACCACTATGGGTATACCTCTTTGGGTGTTCCTATGAGGTATTCGGATCCGGCTATACGCCATACTTCGGCACCGCCCACTTCAAATATGGAACCTCCTCGATGGCGGGGAACGAGGCAAAAGAACTTCCTCGATAATTCAAAATGGGCCTCGATGCCTAAGAATAGCTCGCAGAGGGCAACGAAACCTGAGATGTGCAGAATCGAACCTGGGGTGAGGTTGTGTAGTTGGATGCCGTAAAATTCCAATAATCCCCTAATAAAGGGATGGATTGGAAATCCTGGACCCCACAACAGGATGGGACGAAGCACACCCTCTCCTCCTTATTGGGCTTGGGGAAGTTCACATCCATCACATCGTTGCCGATTGAGGCCAAACCCGCTCGAACGGGGACTAGATCCGCGAGGGGAAGATAGCCTTGCGTCGGGAGTCGACTCAGTTGGAGGTGAGGCACGGAGCAACTCTGCCAATCACCCTCTTGAGGGCCTGATACGTCTCCGTCGTATCTACTTTTCCAAACACTTTTGCCCTTGTTTTGGACTCTAAATGGAACTAACCCGGACTGACGCTATTTTCAGCAGAATTGCCATGGTGTTATTTTTGTGCAGAAATAAAAGTTCTCGGAATGACCTGAAATTCAACGAAGATTATTTTGGAATATATAAAAAATATTGGAAGAAGAATCCATGTCAGGGGGCCCACACCCTGTCCACGAGGGTGGGGGCGCGCCCTACCCCCTGGACGCGCCCCCTGCCTCGTGGGCCCCCTGACGCTCCATCGACCTCAACTCCAACTCCATATATTTGTGTTCGGGGAGAAAAAGTCAAAGAGAAGGATTCATCGCGTTTTACGATACGGAGCCGCCGTCAAGCCCTAAACTCTCTCGGGAGGGCTGATCTAGAGTCCGTTCGGGGCTTCGGAGAGGGGAATCCTGTAACACCCCCAGTATCATACTACAGTAATCCCCCCTAATAATGTCTTATCATCATGCTTTCCTAAGCCAAAATGCCACTTGTCCAAAAATCAAGTCCAATCCAATTCAAATTACAAGCCAATTATTTGCATCTTCCAGTGAGCCAGAAAAATAATTCACACTATGGCAAATATTCTCTAAGTATTTGTCATGATGAAACCTACCTCTGTTGGATTCCAAAAATGCTCCTGGAAATTATTTGAGTGGTCCAACAACAATTAAATTGGCCTTTTCAATTTCTAAAAGTTCTTAAACATTTCCAAATGCTCAAAACAATTTTGTGCAACTTCACAATATTGCAAAGTATTTATTGTGGCATGTGGCACATTTTACTAGAGTCATATGGTGCTCGGAATAATTGCAATTAGTAAGCTATACTCTTAAAAATATATAATAAAAATAGTGAAAAGGACCCCCCCCCCCCCCCCCCCATTTTCCCCACTGGGCCTCGACCCCGCCGGCCCAGTCGACCACCCCACAGGCCGGCCCACTACCCCCGCTCCCCTGGCCTATAGGCCACACCCGACCAAACCCTATCCCATCTCTCCCACGAACCCCCCACCCCCACGAACCCGACTCCCTCCCTTGTCTCTCCCCACTCGCCTGGATCCGGATCGGGGAGGAGCCCAATCCCGCGCCGCCTCGTGCCCCTGACGGCGCCCATCCCCACCGCCGCCGCGGTTCGCCGCCTCGACGCGCTGGACCTCGTCACCGGATCACCACAGTCGTCCCCGACTCCTCCTCGCCGGACGCCGCTCGCCACTTGCCGGACTGCCCTGCCGCCGCTCGGAACCCCCCCCCCCCCCCCCCCCCCTCGCCGGACCGCCTCCCCGCCAAGCGCCTCCCCGTCCTTGGCCTCCTCACCAACGACGCCCCGACGCCAACACCGTTCGCCGTCGCTGCCACCTCGCCCTGCCTTCGTGTTCCCCCTGCATCGGGCCTCCCCTTCAACGCGGGTGAGCAACCCCCGGTCGTCCTCCTCTCTCCCCGAAGCAACCACCGCATTCCGCGCCTCACCCCGCCGTGGCCACGCCCTGGCTGCGCTCGTGCCGCGCCGGCCACGCCCGACGCGCGTGCTCGCGCATCGCCTCCCTCCCCGGCGTGCTCACCGCGCCCTGTCACTCCACCCAGCCGCTCTCACGCGCGCGCCGTGCGCCCCTGACCGCGCCCTCGCTTCCGCCCGGCGCGCCCTTCTCCGCCCACGCGCGTCTGCGGCTCTGGCCGCCCCTTACCTCGCATGCGCCACCCGCTGCCGTTGACGGGCACAGCTCCGGCCGGCCGGCCTCGCCGCGGCCCCGCCTGCTGGTTGCGCCTTGATCCGGCGCCCGCATCCGCTGTGGCATGTGTGCTACTGGACATGGGGCCCACCCCCAAAATGTTTAAGAAAGCTAAACGAAACAAAAAAATGTAATTGTAAAAAAAGGGGTTGTGAAAAAAATTAAATTAATCAATTGATTATCCTAATTAATCATGTTAACTAACCTGTTAACTACTTAATTAGTTTAAACTAATCCTGTTAGTAAATAGGCAGGCAATGACAGGGGGCCCCACCCCCTGTTGACTAGACAAGCATTGACTAGTCAACGGGGTCCCCCTTGGCCCACATGTAAGCAGTGGTGTACATTCTATGTACACGGGGCTGGGTACCCGCAGCAATTTATTCATTTATTTTCGAATTAAAATAAATCTAGAAAATAAGAAAATCTTTAGAAATTCATAGTAATTAAACCGTACCTCCGATGAAAATGTTTTCTATATGAAAGTTTCTCAAAAAAATCCAACGAATTCGAATACGTGGTCCGTTCATCTGTCATATGCCCCTAGCATGTCGAACATGGAACTTTCCCCCTCTTTTCCTTTGTCTGGAATCCACCTAACGTCAGGAATTCATCCTCGGATGTTTATCCCCTCCGTCTGCAACATGTAGTACTACGTTAGGACAACCCTAGCTCTGCCTATCGTCTTGTTAGGCCTTGTGATGCATTGTTTGCTCTGTATTTATTTTTTCTTCCCCCTCTTCTTTCCGGTAGACCCCGAGACCGTTGTTGCCCCCATGATCGACTACGTCGTCGACGACCCTCCTTGCCAGAGCAACCAGGCAAGCAACCCCCCCCCCCTTGAGCATTTCGATATCGCCTATTTCTTTCCCTCTCATGCTTGCATTAGAACTGCTACTGCTTTCTGTATGATCCTACTCCGATGCATAGCCTGTTGTTGTTACCTGCTTTCATACCTTACCTGCTTATCCTAAACTGCTTAGTATAGGTTGGTTAGTGATCCATCAGTGACCCCCACCTTGTCCCAATTGCCCCGCTTTATGTTCGATGACTCGATCACGTGATCGATGTCCAGGCCCCGACACTGCACATCACCCACCCTAGTTGTACAACTCTGCAGAGTTACTATCGAGTGCCGAGGGTGGAACCTCTTACATCACTTCTGATGAGATCTCTTTAGTGTAGCTATATGGTCGAGGTCATCGAGGGTGATTTCCTCCTTAACCACTTCCGTTACGGCTCTGTCGTGCAACTCATCAAATGTGAACCTCGAGGGTGGATCCTCTTACGTTCACCGTGATGATAACATCGAGTGGAATTCACCGGGGGTGATTCCTCGGGTTTTCCCCTTGGTGTTAGACACACAGTTACTATGGTTACTATGACTTTGCACTGAGCCATGTTACTAAGACGGGTCGGCCCTGAGGGGTACCCGCGCGAGCTTAATAGTGAGTGATGTGGAGTCGGGTTGACCTGGAAGGTGCCCGCGAGATACTTACGAGGCGTGGCCGGGCATTCTTAGCCCTTGCCGCAAGTACTCGAGACGGGGCGACGGGGTCACATCAATCATGAGTCTCTGCTCGTTACCGCGTGCTCCTAATCCACTACGGTTTGGATATTTGATCCGAGGGGCCTCTGGCCTGATAGCACTAACCATCACGTGGGCATAGTATGGGCGTTCTGTGTCGTATACATCAGCCGAAACTTAATAGACGTCAGCGACTGAGCGGCACGCGCCGGGTTGGACTGGTAAGCACATGCCTTTCTGAAGGAGCTTGCTAGGTCTGCTCACCGGCCGCGTACGCAATGTGCAGGAGTTCCTGGGGATATGGCCCATGACCCCTGGGGGCATAGGCTTAGTCTGGCGTGCTGACCTCTCTATTAAGCCTAGGTCAGGTTGCGGCGTATTGTTTGGCGAGGCCGGGCATGACCTAGGAGAGTGTGTCCGGCCGGAGTTAATCAAGCGTGGTGGGTAAGTTGGTGCACCCCTGCAGGGAAGAAAACATCTATCGATAGCCTGTCCTATGGTAACGGACACTTGGAGTTGTATCCCGATCGATACAACTAGAACTGGATACTTGAGATAAGACATGGAGATGAGACTTGGATATGAGATGATAACTGGATAGTATGGCTCTGGGATTGCTTTCTCGCTGGGAGTCGAGAAAGGATCTCTGGCCGAGGTTGATAACACTACTTCTACTTTACATTATGTTGGTCTGTACTCTTCTATATGCTGCAAGATGCTTGAAGATGCTTGAAGATGCTAGTCTTCGATAGGCTAGGCTTTCCCCTTCTCTTCTGGCATTCTGCAGTTTAGTCCATAGATACAACCCATTCGTTTGATACAGATGCATACTTAGTTTAGATCTGATGTAAGTCTTGCGAGTACTTTGGATGAGTACTCACGGTTGCTTTGCTACCTCTTTTTCCCCCATACCCGATTGTTGCGACCAGATGACGGATCCCAGGAGCCAGACGTCACCACTGATGATTACTACTACCCCGAGGGTGCCTACTACAACGTGACGGTCGCTGACGACTTGGAGTAGTTAGGAGGCTCCCAGGCAGGAGGCCTTGCCTTTTTGATCGATGTTGCTTTTGTGCTAGCCTTCTAAAGGCAAACTTGTCTAACTTATTTCTGTACTCAGATATTGTTGCTTCCGTTGAATCTTGTGTATTCGAACTTATGTATTCGAGCCCCTGAGGCCCCTGGCTTGTAATATAAAGCTTGTATTATTTTAATTTGTGTCTAGAGTTGTGTTGTGATATCTTCCCGTGAGTCCTTGATCTTGATCGTACACATTTGCGTGTATGATTAGTGTACGGTTGAACCGAGGTCGTCACAAATCCATCGCCATCGTCATCATCAACCTTCCTCCATCACCAATTTCATGATGCTCACAGCCATGCGTGAGTAATTCCAGCGTAGGCTTGCTGGACGGTGATGGGTTGGATAAGATTTATCATGTAATTGAGTTAGTTTTGTTAGGGTTTGATCCCTAGTATCCACTATGTTCTGAGATTGATGTTGCTGTGACTTTGCTATGCTTAATGCTTGTCACTAGGGCCCGAGTGCCATGATTTCAGATTTGAACCTATTATCTTTTCATGAATATATGTGAGTTCTTGATCCTATCTTGCAAGTCTATAGTCACCTACTATGTGCTATGATCCGGCAACCCCGAAGTGACAATAATCGGGACCACTCTCGATGATGACCGTAGTTTGAGGAGTTCATGCATTCACTATGTGTTAATGCTTTGGTCTGGTACTCTATTAAAAGGAGGCCTTAATATCCCTTAGTTTCCAATAGGACCCCGCTACCACGGGAGGGTAGGACAAAAGATGTCATGCAAGTTCTTTTCCATAATCATGTATGACTATATTCGGAATACATGCCTACATTACATTGATGAACTGGACCTAGTTCTATGTCACCCTATGTTATGAATGTTACACGACCGATCGCATCTGACATAATTCTCCATCACCGATCCATTGACTACGAGCTTTTCATATATTGTTCTTCGCTTATTTACTTTTCAGTTGCTATTGTCACAATCACTACAAAACCCAAAAATATTACTTTTGCTGTCGTTACCATTACTATCATAATACTTTGCTACTAAATACCTTGATACAGATATTAAGTTTCCAGGTGTGGTTGAATTGACAACTCAGCTGCAAATACTTAAGAATATTCTTTGGCTCCCCTTGTGTCGAATCAATAAATTTGGGTTGAATAATCTACCCTCGAAAACTGTTGCGATCCCCTATACTTGTGGGTTATCAAGACTATTTTCTGGCGTCGTTGTCGGGGAGCATAGCTCTATTCTTTGAGTCACTTGGGATTTATATTTGCTTATCACTATGAAGAACTTGAAAGATCAAAGAACTAAGATTTTTCCCTCAACTACGAGGGGAGGTAAGGAACTGCATCTAGCTCTGCACTTGATTCACCTTCTGTTTTGAGTAAGCTTGCGACACCTAAACCTGCTTCTGCTATTAATTCTGATATGTCGCATGTTATTGATGATGCCACTTTTGCTTTGCATGATACTTATGATGAAACTACTTCTATTCTTGATACTACTGTGCCACTTGGTGAATTTCTTGATGAACAACTTGCTAGTGCTAGAGAGAATGAAATTATTGAAACTGGTAATATTGATGAAAGTGATGATGAAGATTCTCCCCCTAGATATGAATTGCCTGTTATGCCTGAGGATTATGTTATGGATGAAGAAACTGCTAGAGACTTTCCTGCATGCAATGATAGAAGTGATCTTAAGAAACAATTAGCTAAGCTGAAAGAAAAGTCTTTGAATGCTAGAATGAAATATGATCCTGCTTATGCTACTTCACCTATCTTTATTTCTGATAAGGATTATGATTTCTCTGTCGATCCTGAGTTACTTACTTTGGTTGAATCTGATCCTTTCTATGGCTATGAATCTGAAACTGTTGTGGCACATCTTACTAAATTAAATGATATAGCTACCATGTTCACTAATGATGAGAAAACTCGCTACTATTATATCCTTAAATTATTTCCGTTCTCATTAAAGGATGATGCTAAGATATGGTTTAATTATCTTGATCCTAGTTGTGTGTGTAGCCCCCAGGATATGATTTACTACTTCTCTGCTAAATATTTCCCCGCTCATAAGAAACAAGCTGCTTTAAGGGAAATATATAATTTTGTGCAAATTGAAGAAGAGAGTCTCCCACAAGCTTGGGGGAGGGTTCTCCAATTACTTGATGCTTTGCCTGATCATCCTCTCAAGAAAAATGAAATACTTGATATCTTTTATAATGGACTAACCGATGCTTCCAGAGACCACCTCGATAGTTGTGTTGGTTGTGTTTTTAGGGAAAGAACTGTTGATCAAGTTGAATAATATGTTGACTAATGAAAATAATTGGACACTTCCTGAAACAACTCCTAAGCCAACTCCGAAGAAAAGGGGTATTCTATTTCTCAGTCCCGAAGATATGCAAGAGGCAAAGAAATCTATGAAAGAAAAAGGTATAAAAGCTGAAGATGTTAAGAATTTACCACCTATTGAAGAAATACATGGTCTTAATTTACCGCCTGTTGAAGAAACACACGGTCTTGATAACCTGACACAGGTAGTAAAGGTAGATTCTCTCTATAGATATGATAAAGCTGAAATCTGTCCTGCTAAGTTTGCTAGCCAATGTTTGGATGAATTTGATAACTTTATGGTTAAGCAAAAAGATTTTAATGCTTATTTTGGTAGACAACTGAAACATAATGCTTTTATTATTGAACACTTGAGTGATTATATGGCTAGTGTTAAAGGTGAACTTAAACTTATTAGTAAACATGCTTCTATGGTGTACCGACCCGACCTCAAACGGTCAAGTCTCTGTGCTTCAGTGTCATCCCTAGATTGGTAATGCTGACACACACAGTACTCGAGGATTTATAACAGAGTAGCAATCACACACTTATTACATCGAATGTCTCCAAAGAGAACTTATTACAATAAATATGGCTTAAGGCCATCTAATACTATAACAGCGGAAGGCTTGGAAGATAAGTGAGTCCATCAACTCCAACGACATAGCTGAGCTGCACGGCAACGACCTAACGAACCTTACTCCTCACCTGAAAAGTCTGCAACATAATATGTTGCAGCCCAAAAACGGGTCAGCACATGGAATATGCTGGCAAAGTAACACAGTAGAGCAAGAACAGAATAATGCTATCACTACATGCATATTTGGCTGGTGGAAAGCTCTATGGTTATAGTTTTTGCGAAAAGCCAATTTTTCCCTACAACAAAGGAATAGATTTTAATTTAACTATCATGGTAGTTGAAACATCATTGAGAAGGTTCGTCCAACTCAATCCCAATTAAAAGTAATTATCAGCCCAACAATATTAATTTAAGAGTGATGAGATAGTTAAGATACTCCAAGTACTAGATACTCAAGATGTCCATAACCGGGGACACGGCTAACCATGATTAGTTTGTACACTCTGCAGAGGTTTGCGCACTTTTCCCCACAAGACTCGATCTCCTCCATTGGATTTCTCACACTACATGGTGTTTGAGAAACGGATGACCGACACACAGTCTTTCAGGAACATTAACTCTCTACTCCGGGCAGACCATACCAAACCTACAACCCACTACCTGCTAATCCACCTCTTTAAGAGCTTTACGTAACTTACTCAACTATGCTAGAGCCCGTAATAGCTTGTGGCCGCACACGGAAGTTTCTAGCATGAATCATCTCAGTTCCCTTTGAGCCTGGGTGGCGGTCCATAGGAAGATCACACGGGTACTCCGGGATTTCCAAAAAATACAGGAAACACTAGGTACTCTAGGTGCCTCAATCCACCCAGATGTGTATTTAAGTTGCCACCTTAAGTTGAACCATTAAATAACAATTTCACACATGTCATGGATTTCACTCACCCAAACCACGTCTACGAGCATAGCATAGCAATATAAGCAACGCGTAGAAGTGACTCCCAAGGGTTTGAATGTAACAAGGCAATAGGTTCTACCTCATCAACTACTTCCCAACCCACATGTTAATGACATCCTAACCATGCAATGTATGAGGATTGGAACTAATGCATAAAAACTGGGTGATAAAGGGGTATGATCAAAGTGTTACTTGCCTTGCTGACGATCCGTGAAACCTAGGGACTCCAAATAATATGCTTCGCACTCCAGGAATTCTATCGCAAACAAGCAATAGCATACATAAGCAATCAAGCGAAGAAGCACGGGTAAATCTCAAATAAGAAGATCTAACCAGAAAGTTCAACTTAAGAACTCCGGTTTGCAAAAAGAATCAAATCGAACGGAGCAATGAAACTCAAACAGCGAAGAAAACAAGATCCGTTTACTAATCTGGACCTAGGTCAAATTTTACAGTAGCAAAAGCTTGTTTAAGTTGGTTAAATGGAAATAGGGTCCCGAGACGAAGATCTAGGCACTTGAATCGCCCGATTCCGACAAACGAGCGAAAAGATAAACTAGAACGAAAATCGGATCAGAAATCGCGATTAGAAATAACCGTGGAAAAATCCAATAAAAAACTGACAAATAGGCTAACGAACAAGCATTCGTTGTCTGTAACTAACGAGCGAATACCATTCGTCAAAACGAATGTACGGACGAACGTCCGCTAAAAAGAAAAACCAGGAAAAACCGGCGAACCGAAAAAATGAACTAGGGATTTCTTTAAAAAATCGGATTGGTTTTCTTAAAAAAACTGCGGCCACCTCGTCGGTCCGGCGAGACACAGCGGCAACGGCGGGGCGAGGCGCGGCAGCAGCAACGGCGGGGCGAGGCGCGGCAGCGGCGAGGCGGCGCGGCAGCGGGCGGCGAGGCGCGCGGCGTGGCAGCGGGCGGCGGGGCGAGGCGGCGGTGGCGGTTGGTGGTGGCGGTGGGGGGCGGTGTATATAAAGGGGAGGGGGTGCCTTGGGGAGGGGGCAAGGGGCGGCGGAGAGGAGTCCTGGCCGGACTCCCGGTCCGAGTCGGGGCGGCGGCGGCGCGGCCGGTCTCCTGGAGGGAGACGGCACGCGGGAGAGGCAGGCCGGCGGCTGGGCTTCGGCCCAGTTAGCCCCTGCGCAACTCTTTTTTTTAAAAAAATAATAATTCCGCCGAAACTAAAAAAATCCTAGAAATTTTTTTCTAAAAATGCCATAACAAATTTTCACCGTCTAAATGAAATATTTAGAACGAGATGAACATTTTCTTGGCCCTAAAATACAATTTTGAAAACATGCAATTTTTCTAATGCAAACAAAATTGCAATAAAATCCAAATAAAAACAAATATTTGATTTTAATATTTTTCCTCCAATATTTCAATTATTTTGGAGAAGTCATATTATCCCCTCTCATATATTTTAATATGAAATATTTTCAGAGAGAAAAATAATTAAAACCAAAAATCCTCGTTTCAAAATTTGATAAAATCAAATTTGAAAACCGGGGAAATCCCCAACTCTCTCCGAGGGTCCTTGAGTTGCTTAGAATTTCGAGGATCGCGAGACAAAATGCAATAAAATATGATATGCAAGAATGATCTATGTATAACATTCCAAATTGAAAATTTGGGATGTTACAAACCTACCCCCCCTTAAGATGAATCTCGCCCTCGAGATTCTGGTTGGCTAGAAAATAGGTGTGGGTGGTCTTTGCGAAGATCCTCCTCTCGTTCCCATATGGCTTCGTCCTCGGTATGGTGGCTCCATTGAACTTTGCAAAACTTAATAACCTTGTTGCGGGTGACTCGACTGGCAAGCTCCAAAATCTTGACTGGCTTCTCCTCATAAGTCAAATCATTGTCCAACTGAATCGCCTCCAAGGGTACGGTATCTCTTAGCGGTATATCGGCCATCTCAGCATGGCACTTCTTCAAATGGGAACCGTGAAACACATCGTGAACTCCTGACAGTCCTTCGGGTAACTCCAACTTGTAGGCAACTTCTCCCATCCGTTCCAAAACACGATACGGTCCTACAAATATCGGGGCTAACTTTCCCTTAACTCCAAAACGTTTCACTCCTCGCAAAGGTGATACTCACAGATATGATGTGTCTCCGATTTCATAGGTTACCTCCTTGCGTTTCGAATCTGCATAACTCTTCTGTCTGGACTGAGCTACCTTCAGTCTATCTCGAATCAGTTTAACCTTCTCCTCAGACTCTTTGATCAAGTCTGGTCCAAACAATTGTTGGTCTCCAACTTCATCCCACATCAACGGTGTTCTGCACCTTCGTCCATACATGGCTTCGAACGGTGCCATCTTTAGACTAGCTTGGTAACTATTGTTGTATGAGAACTCTACGTAAGGTAAATTATCATCCCAACTAGATCCATAATCTAGCGCATAGGCTCTCACCATATCCTCCAGAATCTGGTTGACTCTCTCAGTCTGTCCATCCGTCTGTGGGTGGAATGTTGTACTGAACTCCAATCTCGTTCCCAAAGTTTGGTGCAGTTGAGGCCAAACCTTTGAGGTAAACTGTGTTCCTCTATCCGATACGATGGTCCTCGGAACTCCATGTGGACATACGATCCTGTTCATATATATCTTGGCCAACTTTGCACTGGTATAAGTTGTTTTCACTGGGATAAACTGTGCCACTTTGGTCAAGCGGTCAACTACTACCCATATAGAATCATATCCTGATTTGGTCCTGGGCAATCCAGTGATAAAATCCATGCCAAGTTTATCCCACTTCCATTCGGGTATCGACATAGGCTGTAGCAATCCTGCTGGCTTTTGATGCTCTGCCTTCACTCTCTGACATACACGGCATACGGCTACATACTCGGCGATATCCTTCTTCATCCCTGTCCACCAGAAACGTTCCTTCAAATCCAAATACATCTTGGTGTTTCCGGGGTGTACCGAGTATGTTGAGTCATGAGCCTCCTGAAGTATTAATTTCCTGATCTCTGTGTTATTGGGCACATAAACACGGTCCTCAAACCATAAGGTGACATGTTCATCCTCACGAAAACCTTTGGCCTTTCCTTCGCTCATTTTCTCTTTTATCTCGGGAATCTCTTTGTCATCCTTCTGAGCTTATCGAACTTTCCTAACAATGTAGAATGAACCTCCATCGTTGCAACAAAACCTCTAGGAACAATCTCCAATCGAAGTTCCTGGAGATCCTCTGCTAACTCCTTCAGCAATCCCGTGCTCACTAGGGTATTAGCATAACTCTTCTGGCTCAAAGCGTCTGCTACGACATTGGCCTTTCCTGGATGATAGTGAAGCTTCATGTCATAATCCTTTATAAGCTCCAACCATCTTCTCTGCCTAAGGTTCGGTTCCTTTTGTGTGAAGATGTACTTCAAACTCTTATGATCCGTGTACACATCACAATGGTTTTCAATAAGGTAATGCCTCCAGGTCTTCAACGCATGCACTACGGATGCTAACTCCAAATCATGCGTGGCATAATTCAACTCGTGCGGTTTTAATTGTTGCGAGGCATATGAAACAACTCTTCCGTCCTGCATAAGCACACTTCCAAGTCCTAGGCGAGAGGCATCGCAATACACTTGGAAATCCGTACGTATATCTGGCAGTGTCAGCACTGGGGCTGTAGTCAAATGTTTCTTCAACTCCTGGAAACTTGCCTCGCAATCTTCCGTCCATTTAAACTTGGTATCCTTCTTCAATAATTCCGTCATTGGCTTCGCGATCTTGGAAAAATTCTCAATGAATCTTCGATAGTATCCTGCGAGTCCAAGAAAACTGCAGATCTTATCTAACTGAAGTGGGTGCCAACCATTTAGTGACTGACTGAACCTTGGTGGGGTCTACTGCTATACCTTCTCCTGATATAACATGTCCAAGGAATCCGACTTCCTTCAACCAAAACTCGCATTTGCTGAACTTGGCATACAAATGATGTTCCCTGAGTTTCTCGAGAACTAAACGCAAATGCTCCTTGTGTTCCTCTTCATTCTTCGAATATACCGTTATATCATCAATGAACACCACAACAAACTTATCCAAATATTCCATGAACACCTTGTTCATCATGCTCATGAAATAGGCAGGGGCGTTAGTCAGTCCAAACGACATGACCGTATATTCATATAGCCCGTACCGTGTGGTGAATGCTGTCTTTGGTATATCCTTCTCCCGTATCTTCAGCTGGTGATATCCTGATCGTAGATCGATCTTTGAAAACACCTTAGCTCCTTGCAGCTGGTCAAACAGATCATTGATCATCGGCAATGGGTACTTGTTCTTGATCGTCACTTCATTCAAGGCTCGATAATCAACAACCATTCTTAGGGACTTATCCTTCTTCTCGACCAAAAGCACTAGGGCTCCCCACGGTGATGAACTCCGTCGAATGTAACCTTTCTCCAATAACTCCTTGATCTCTTTCTTAATCTCCTCCAGATCATTCGCGGGCATCCGATAGGGTCTCTTGGATATTGGCCCTGTGCCTGGCAATAGCTCTATCAAAAACTCGATATCTTGATCCGGTGGCATGCCTGGTAACTCCTCTGGAAAAACATCTAGGTAATCCTTTACTGCAGGCACTTCCTCCTGAACAACTCCCGTGAGGGTATTTACTTGGCTACTTCTGGGTGCATGCCTAGATATATACTTGATCCTTTTTCCCTCTGGGGTGGTGAGACAAATTGACTTACTAACACAATCAATGCTTCCTCCATACTTTGACATCCAGTCCATTCCTAATATCACATCCAATCCTTGTGACTCCAAGATAATTAGGTCGGATGGAAAAACATGGTTGCCAATGGTTAAGGGTATCTGGTCGCACCATCGACTAGCCATATACTCTGCTCCAGGTGAACTTACTAACAAAGGGGTCCTAAGGGTTTGGGTCGGTAATTTAAACGTATCCACGAATTCCCTTGATATGTATGAATGCGATGCACCAATATCAAAAAGAACAAGAGCGATAAATGACTTAACCAAAAACTTACCTATAACCGCGTCTGGCTGCTCTTCAACCTCCTCCACGTTAACGTGGTTTACTTGTCCTTTGTTGAATGGATTGGGCTTCTTCCCAGCGCTCCCATTTCCGTTTCCATTCTTCCCTTCAGGGCACTCCATGGCATAGTGTCCAGTCTTCCCGCACTTGAAACAAGTAACGTGGCTTAAGTCTCTCTTGGTGGGTGTGGCTGGATTGGGGCGGTTCTGATTGTTGATTGCTCCATTCCCATTCCCATTCCTTGGGCCAGTATGATTATGGTTACTGCCTCCATTATGGGTGTGGCCTCCATGGTTATGAACAAGTCCTCCCGAGTTCGGGGTTAGGCGCGGCTTTTGCTGAGCTCTTGAGTTATACGTCCCTTGTCCATACTTCCTCTTACGGCTCTCAATCTGCTGTTGCTTCCCTTCATTCATAAGAGCCTTATCTACCAACTCCTGGTAGTTGTTGAATGTTGCCACCATCAACTGCATGCTCATCTCATCATTCAGCCCTTCCATAAACTTCTCTTGCTTTGCGGCATCTGTGGCCACATCATCAGGGGCATAGCGAGATAACTTGCTAAATTCATCCGTGTACTGGGCCACAGTATGGTTCCCCTAGCGTAAGTTGCGAAACTCATGCTTCTTCATACTCATAGCTCTAGTTGAGACATGGGCTGTACGAAAAGCTTCCTGGAACTGGTCCCATGTCACCGTGGCTATAGGGTAGGTGACAGTGTAATTCTCCCACCATGAGGCTGCTGGTCCATCCAACTGATGTGCGGCAAAACACACCTTCTCAACATCAGTTCATCCTGCAGTGGTTAACTCCCTTCCAATCCTGCGGAGCCAATCATCGGCTACTATAGGCTCAGTGCTACTGGAAAACACCGGTGGCTGCAACCTCAGAAAACGGGCTAAGTTGTCAACTGGTGGTGGTGGTGGTGGATTGTTGTTGTTGTTGTTGTTGCCTTGGTTCTGAACTAACAACTGCATTAGGGTATTTTGTTGCTGGATCAACTGAGTGAGCTCCGGTGGGAAAGCGAATCCGGGATCACGCCTCAGAGGCATCTGATGGGTTTAGAGGGGAAAGATTAGAATAGAATGAGGTCTAATGAGAAAGCACTACCCATATGCACATGAGACAAACAAAAACATTTCACTCAATCAATCAAGCAAGGCATACAATCGGTCTAGAACTATCGCAAAAGTGCTCGGACTACTCTATTTACATGGTGGAATACTACTACTGATGTGGTGGTCTACTAAAAATACTCCTCGGTTGAAGACTCCATGATATCTGCTCCAGCTTCGTCTTCAAAGTCATCATCGCTAAGGTCAGAGTCAGTGTCGTTGATGATGATGTAGTCCCCCGGGCGAATCTCCTTGGGTTCTTCGTCTTCTTCTCCTGGTGCGGGGTCTCCCAGGAATACTCCGATCTTCTTAATCAGGTCGTCATTCTTCTCCACTAGTACGATGATTTCCTCCTCATAATCTTCACGTGTAGCATTGAGTTCTTCCTCCAGTTCCGTGATCCTAGTCATTGCCTTCTTAAGATCTATCATGCCTGCGCACATCTGATTCTCCTGGCGTTGAATGTGCTGGTTTAGTTCCTGGATGAAAGCTGCAATTGATCTATCCTTCCTGGTGCTGATCATCTCCCATTGCCCATCTCGGCGCCCACAAATCTGATAGATAGTATCCTTAAGCTCCTTGTGATAAACCTCTCCAATGCGTCCCATGGTGATGTGAGCTGCCATACTCTTGCCTAGACTCCAGGTTGGTGCATCAAAGGAAAACTCTATGGGTTTAGTGACTGGCGTGAAGGTTCTTCCTGGAACTTGAACTTGAATCATCCATCGCTCCTCTTCTGGTAAAGTGGCGTTGTAGGTCCCGGTGAAGCTTGGTATTCCTATGTTCAGGTACCTAGTGACTTCCTTCAAGTGTCGTCCAAAAGGTGCTTCTTCACTCGGTTGTGCAAACTTGTTCCTTGCATCCGCCATCCTAAAGAGTGGAAAATGGAGAGGAGTCGGAAATGAGAAGAGAATAGTGATCTATGGTTTTAGCTTAGTGGTCGTGTCCTACACTCAGCGTGTGCTCTGATACCATCTTGTAGCGACCCGACCTCAAACGGTCAAGTCTCTGAGCTTCAGTGTCATCCCTGGATCGGTAATGCTGACACACATAGTACTTGAGGATTTATAACAGAGTAGCAATCACACACTTATTACAACGAATGTCTCCAAAAAGAACTTATTACAATAAATATGGCTTAAGGCCATCTAATACTATAACGGCGGAAGGCTTGGAAGGTAAGTGAGTCCATCAACTCCAACGGCATAGCTGAGCTGCACGGCAACGACCTAACGAACCTTACTCCTCATCTGAAAAGTCTGCAACATAATACGTTGCAGCCCGAAAACGGGTCAGCACATGGAATATGCTGGAAAAGTAACACAGTAGAGCAAGAACAGAATAATACTATCACTACATGCATATTTGGCTGGTGGAAAGCTCTATGATTATAGTTTTGCAAAAAGCCAATTTTCCCCTACAACAAAGGAATAGGTTTTAATTTAACTATCATGGTAGTTGAAACATCATTGAGAAGGTTCCTCCAACTCAATCCTAATTAAAATTAATTATCAGCCCAACAATATTAATTTAAGAGTGATGGGATACTTAAGATACTCCAAGTACTAGATACTCAAGATGTCCATAACCAGGGACACGGCTAACCATGATTAGTTTGTGCACTCTGCAGAGGTTTGCGCACTTTTCCCCACAAGACTCAATCTCCTCCGTTGGATTTCTCGCACTACATGGTGTTTGAGAAACAGATGACCGAGAGACAGTCTTTCAGGAACATTAACTCTCTACTCCCGGCAGACCATACCAAACCTACAACCCACTACCTGCTGATCCACCTCTTCAAGAGCTTCACGTAACTTACTCAACTATGTAGAGCCCATAATAGCTTGTGGCTGCACATAGAAGTTTCTAGCATGAATCATCTCAGTTCCCTTTGAGCCTGGGTGGCGGTCCATAGGAAGATCACACGGGTACTCCGGGATTTCCAAAAAAATACATGCAACACTGGGTACTACAGGTGCCTCAATCCACCCAGATGTGTATTTAAGTTGCCACCTTAAGTTGAACCATTAATTAACAATCTCACATCTGTCATGGATTTCACTCACCCAAACCACGTCTACGAGCATGGCATAGCAATATAAGGAACGCGTAGAAGTAACTCCCAAGGGTTTGAATGTAACAGGGCAATAGGTTCTACCTCATCAACTACTTCCCAACCCACATGTTAATGACATCCTAACCATGCAATGTTTGAGGATTGGAACTAATGCATAAAAACTGGGTGATAAAGGGGTATGATCAAAGTGTTACTTGCCTTGCTGACGATCCGCGAAACCTAGGGACTCCAAATAACACGCTTCGCACTCCGGGAATTCTATCGCAAACAAACAATAGCATACATAAGCAATCAAGTAAAGAAGCATAGGTAAATCTCAAATAAGAAGATCTAACCAGAAAGTTCAACTTAAGAACTCCGGTTTGCAAAAAGAATCAAATCGAACGGAGCAACGAAACTCAAACGGCGAAGAAAACAAGAACCATTTATTAATCTAGACCTAGGTCAAATTTTATAGTAGCAAAAGCTTATTTAAGTTGGTTAAACAGAAAGAGGGTCTCGAGACGAAGATCTAGGCGCTTGAATCGCCCGATTCCGACAAACGAGCGAAAAGATAAACTAGAACGAAAATTGGATCAGAAATCGCGATCAGAAATAACCGCGGAAAAATCCGATAAAAAACTGACGAACAGGCTGACGAACGAGCGTTCATTGTCTGTAACTAACGAGCGAAAACCGTTCGTTAAAACGAACATATGGACGAACGTCCGCTAAAAAGAAAAACCAGGAAAAACCAGCGGACCGAAAAAAATGTACTAGGGTTTTCTTTAAAAAAACGGCGGCTACCTCGTCGGTCCGGCGAGACACAGCGGCGACGGTGGGGCGAGGCACGGCAGTGGCGAGGCGGCGCGGCAGCGAGCGGCGAGGCGCGCGGCGCGGCAGCGGGCGGCGGGGCGAGGTGACAGCGGGCGGCGGGGCGAGGCGGCGGTGGCGGGTGGTGGTGGCGGTGTATAAAGGGGAGGGGTGCCTTGGGGAGGGGGCAAGGGACGGCCGAGAGGAGTCCTGGCCGGACTCACGATCCGAGACGGGGCGGCGGCGGCGCGGCCGGTCTCCTGGAGGGAGACGGGGCGCGGGAGAGGCGGGCCGGCGGCTGGGCTTCGGCCCAGTTAGCCCCTGCGTAACTCTTTTTTTTAATAATTCTGCCGAAACTAAAAAAATCCTAGAAAATAAAATAAAATCCTAAAAATGCCAAAACAAATTTTCACCGTCTAAATGAAATATTTAGAACGAGAAGAACATTTTCTTGGCCCTAAAATGCAATTTTGAAAACGTGCAATTTTTCTAATGCAAACAAAATTGCAATAAAATCCAAATAAAAACAAATATTAGATTTTAATATTTTTCCTCCAATATTTCGATTATTTTGGAGAAGTCATATTATCCCCTCTCATATATTTTAATATGAAATATTTTTGGAGAGAAAAGTAATTAAAACCAAAAATCCTCGTTTCAAAATTTGATAAAATCAAATTTGAAAACCGGGGAAATCCCCAACTCTCTCCGAGGGTCCTTGAGTTGCTTAGGATTTCGAGGATCGCGAGACGAAATGGAATAAAATATGATATGCAAGAATGATCTATGTATAACATTCCAAATTGAAAATTTGGGATGTTACATATGGTTACCACTCAAGTAGAACAAGTACTTAAAGCTCAGAATGATTTGCTCGATGAATTGAATAGTAAGAATAATGACTTTGCTGTTAGAGTTGCAACTAGAGGAGGTAAAGTGACTCAGGAACCTTTGTATCCTGAGGAGCACCCTAAGAGAATTGAGCAAGATTCTCAGAGAAATAACGTTGCTGCACCTAGTCCTTCTAAGAGGAAGAAAAAGAAAAATGATAGGACTTTGAATGCTTCTAGTAAACCTATTGTAGACACACCTGAGAATCCCAATGATATTTCTATTTCTAATGCTGAAACACAATCTGGTAATGAACATGAACCTAGTGATAATGTTAATGATGATGTTCATGTTGATGCTCAACCTAGTAATAATAATGATGTAGAAATTGAACCTGTTGTTGATCTTGATAACCCACAATCAAAGAATCAATGTTATGATAAGAGAGACTTTGTTGCTAGGAAGCACGGTAAAGAAAGAGAACCATGGGTTCAGAAACCCATGCCTTTTCCTCTTAAACCATCCAAGAAAAAGGATGATGAGGATTTTAAGGGCTTTGCTGAAATGATTAGACCTATCTTTTTACGTATGCGTTTGACTAATATGCTTAAAATGAATCCATATGCTAAATATATGGAGGAAATTGTTACTAATAAAAGAAAGATTCCGGAAGCTGAAATTTCCACCATGCTTGCTAATTATACTTTTAAGGGTGGAATACCGGAGAAACTTGGAGATCCAGGAGTACCAACTATACCATGCTCCATTAAAAGAAACTATGTTAAAACTGCTTTATGTGATCTTGGAGCCGGTGTTAGTGTTATGCCTCTCTCTTGATATCGTAGACTTGATTTGAATAAGTTGACACCTACTAAAATATCTTTGCAAATGGCTGATAAATCAACTGCTATACCTATCGGTTTTTGTGAGGATGTGCCTGTTGTGGTTGCAAACGTTACTATTTTAACGGACTTTGTTATTCTTGATATTCCCAAGGACGATAGTATGTCTATTATTCTGAAGACCCTTTTTGAATACTGCAGGGGCTGTTATTGATTGCGCCGAAGGCAATGTCACTTTTCATGTTAATGGTAATGAGCATACGATACACTTTCCGAGGAAGCAACCTCAAGTCCACAGTATCAATTCTATTGGAAAAATTTAACAATTACTATTGGAGGTTTTTAATTTCCTCTTCCTACTCTCAAGAAGAAATATGATATTCCTATTGTTGGGGATGTGCATATCCCCGTTGAGGTAACCTAATGTTATTCGGAAATTCTCCGGTTTCATGTTATTCGAAATGAGTTTGTTAACAAGACCTGATCAACCTTGTTAGTGGATTCCTTTTGATGAGCATGAGATGGATGAATTTAGAAAACACAACTCTCTGTACCCTCCTTTTACTTTCTGTTATTTACATTAAATAAAGTAAAAAATAGTATTTTTTGTCTGTTTTCTGAATTATCCGTGCAATAAAAAACACCCCAAAAATAAAAGTTCTCCAAATGCCTTGAAAATTAAATGTGATTTTTTCTAGAATATTTGAGAATATCTGGCACTGAAAACACAGCAGGGGGAGCAGCCACGTGCCCAGGAGGGTGGAGGGCGCGCCCACCCCCGGGCACGCCCCCCTGTCTCGTGGACCCCATGTGGGTCCCCTCCACTTATTCCAGCCACCACACACTCCTTCTTTCTCACAAAAAAATCACCAACCAGCTCAAGCACGAGTTCTAGCTCATCTTGCTGGCATTTTCGATCTCCTAGCTCAAAGCCCCATTCACAAAACTGCTTTGGGGGATTGTTCTTTGGTATGTGACTCCTCCAATGGTCCAATTAGTTTTTTTTCTAGTGCTTTATTCATTGCAAATTTTTGCTGCTTAGGTGACCCTGTTCTTGAGCTTGCATGTCAAATTTATATGGTCCCAGGTAGTTTTAATGCATGATATAGTCTCTAGGCACTTTTGGGAGTAGTTGCTATCAATTTTGTTGAGTTTGGTTCACTTTTATTTTGAAGTTACTAAAAATTTCAGAAATTTTTAGAAAAAGATGAAGAGATTTTTGAGGGGCTCGTCAAGCCGAAGCTCGAAGGATAAGCAAAGTGAGGAGGATAAGAGGCCCAAATATAATCTTCCTCGCACCGTGGAAGTTCGGCCGTGTGAATGGCCTTGTGATGATTTCTTGAGAGTAGCCGGGATTTATGATGATTTTTATGAGTTGGCTGAGAATGCAGGACTCACCGACTTCCTCCACGACCAACGCGAACAGTATCTCTTACTCACTAATTTTTTTGTGCAAAATTTTCATTTCCATGCTAGGAGGTCACCACCTTCGGTGGATTTCTATTTATATGATGAGTATAAGGAGATGTCCCTTTTTGATTTTTGGCGGGTCTGGAAGATACCCTTTACAGGAAGCATAGAAGAACCACATCGTAGTGATGTGGAAGGGTTTATTGATATGATTGTTGTAGGGGAAACTAGGAAGGTTTCCGAAGCAAGAATTACTAGCATACATTTTCTTGTTCTACGATACTTTGCAATATTTGCTAGTAGATTCTTGATTGGTCGCGGAAACTATGGAAACCTTAGTGCCCCTAATATTGTTATTTTGCACCATGCCTTGTTCCGTGATGACACATTTAGTATGGGCGCTATTGTTGCAAAGCGGTTAAACCTGAACTGCACTAAGTGCCCCGTCCTTGGAGGCATCTTCGCCTCGCGCCTCGCTGCACATTTTAACATACCTATTAGACATTATGAGAAAGAAGAAAAGTTGCCGCCTCCTGTTTTTCTAGACTATAAGAGTATGGTAGCACATGAATTTATCATTAAGAATAAGGAAAAGATGCTTAAATACAAGCTGATTTTTGATAAAAACACCCTGAGACTATCACTTTGCCCGCTCCTTCCTTGTTTGACTTATCTGCAGGCGAGTACCTTGTTCCGCCGGAGGCCATTCACGCCTATCGAAACCCCATATCAGCTACAGAGCCAGAGCCGGAACCACAATTTGATCCTTCACGACGGTCTGTTTACCAGTGGGATCCGGAGGAGATTGCCAACCAGTGGCAACCCGAGGCTCTTCTTAGTATCACCCCAGTTACAACTTTGGATATCCGCCAGGCCAGCCGTGGAGATAGACCAACTTAGGCCAAAATCCTAAGCTTGGGGGAGTACGTATTTCTCACTGATATTACATTCATGTTCACACACTCATGCTAGTTGTCGATGCTCACACATTTTCATTGTAATATCCATGCTAGTTTATTTCCCTTTTTATGCTTTCTTCTTGTGTGTTTGATAAACCTTAAGAAAAAAACCAAAAAAATTAGTTGTAGCTTTTAGTTAGTTTACTTTCCATGCCTGTAGTAGTAATAATTAAAAAGAAAATCCAAAAAGATTTCTCGTTCTTCTTTTGCTTGTTGGGAGCTTTCCCGTGTAAATAGTTTTGTTTCTTTTCTTTGGGGGTCGAGAGGAGAAGACCATAATGAAAATGTTGAGTGGCTCTCTTATGCATTGTTGATCTAACCAAGAGCCCATATTACCTTGTATTCTCTCTTGAATTGAATGCTTGCAGATTCCAGCTTAGTCCAATGCACGTGCACTATTATTATTATCCACACTATTCGGTCGTGCAGGTGAAAGGCAGTAATGACGATATATGATGAACTTATTGAGATGAGAAAAGCGGGTATGAACTCGACCTCTCTTGTTTTTGTAAATATGATTAGTTCATCGTTCCTAATTCAGCCTATTATGAAAGAAACATGTTTGCAATGACAATTAGAGATTATAGTTGCTTATGCCATGCTTAATTAGCTAGGAGCTTATAATGGTTTACCTTGCGTGCCAACATGCTATTCAAATGGTTGTGATATGGTATGATAGGGTGGTATCCTCTTTTGAACGATTCGAGTGGCTTGACTTGGCACATGTTCACGCATGTAGTTGAAACAAAATCAACATAGCATCTATGATATTTATGTTCATGGTGCATTATATCCTACTCATGCTTGCATTTGGTGTTGATTAATTTTAATGCATGTTCATGACTGTTGTCGCTCTCTAGCTAGTCGCTTCCCAGTCTTTTTCTAGCCTTCACTTGTACTAAGCGGGAATACTGCTTGTGCATCCAACTCCATAAACCCCAAAGTTGTTCCATATGAGTCCACCATACCTACCTATATACGGTATCTACCTGCCGTTCCAAGTAAATTTGTATGTGTCAAACTCTAAACCTTCAAATAAACATTCTGTTTTGTATGCTCGAATAGCTCATGTATCAACTAGGGTTGTCTGTACCTTCCAAGCTAGGCGGGTTATTCTCAAGAGGGGTGGACTCCGCTCCTCACTCACGAGAAAATGGCTGGTCACTGGGATGCCCAGTCCCATGCTTTATGCAAATCAAATCAAAATAACTGCAAACAAAACTCCCCCGGGACTCTTGTTAGTTGGAGGCACTCGTTGTTTCGAGCAAGCCATGGATTGATGCTTGTTGGTGGAGGGGAAGTATAAACTTTACCATTCTGTTTGGGAACCACCTATAATGTGTATAGCATGGAAGATATCGAGATCTCTCAATTGTTATGTTGACAATGGAAGTATACCCCTCAAAATATTATTCATATCTATTTCAAAACCGAGCTCTGGCACCTCTACAAATCCCTGATACCCTCTGCGAAGGGCCTATCTATTTACTTTTATGTTGAGTCATCATCATCTTATTAAAAAGAACCAGTTGGAGAGCACCTCTATCATTTGCATCCATTACTGTTAGTTTACATTGAGTAAGACTTGACTGGATCTCTTTTACCATGAATTACAATTTCCAGTCAGCCCTTGATCTTCCGGGGTGCTCTGCATTTATGTTTTGCGGTCTCAGAAAGGGCTAGCGAGATACCATCTTGTTATATCATATATTAGGATTGTTTTGAGAAAGTGTTGTCATATGATATTTATTATTATTGCTTGCTAGTTGATTATGCCATTGATATGAGTAAACATGAGACCTAAATGTTATTGTGAATGTGGTTAGTTCATAATCTTTGCTGAAAACTTGAATGTTGGCTTTACATATTTACAACAACAAGAGCAAACAGAGTTTGTAAAAGTTTTTCTTTATCACTTTCAGTTTATCAACTGAATTTCTTGAGGACAAGAAAAGGTTTAAGCTTGGGGGAGTTGATACATCTTCGTCGTATCAACTTTTCCAAACACTTTTGCCCTTGTTTTGGACTCTAACTTGCATGATTTGAATGGAACTAACCCGGAGAGGGGAATCCGTCGTCGTCGTCATCATCAACCTTCCTCCATCACCAATTACATGATGCTAACCGTCGTGCGTGAGTAATTCCATAGTAGGCTTGCTGGACAGTGATGGGTTGGATGAGATTTATCATGTAATCGAGTTAATTTTGTTAGGGTTTGATTCCTAGTATCCACTATGTTCTGAGATTGATGTTGCTATGACTTCGCTATGCTTAATGCTTGTCACTAGGGCCCGAGTGCCATGATTTCAGATCTGAACCTATTATGTTTTCATGAATATATGTGAGTTCTTGATCCTATCTTGCAAGTCTATAGTCACCTACTATGTGTTATGATCCGGCAACCCCGAAGTGACAATAATCGGGACCACTCCCGGTGATGACCGTAGTTTGAGGAGTTCATGTATTCACTATGCATTAATGCTTTGGTCCGGTACTCTATTAAAAGGAGGCCTTAATATCCCTTAGTTTCCAATAGGACCCCGCTGGCACGGGAGGGTAGGACAAAAGATGTCATGCAAGTTCTTTTCCATAAGCACGTATGACTATATTCGGAATACATGCCTACATTACATTGATGAACTGGAGCTAGTTCTGTGTCGCCCTATGTTATGACTGTTACATGATCGATCGCATCCGACATAATTCTCCATCACTGATCCATTGCCTACGAGCTTTTCATATATTATTCTTCGCTTATTTACTTTTCCGTTGCTATTGTCACAATCACTACAAAACCCAAAAATATTACTTTTGCTATCGTTACCATTACTATCATATTACTTTGCTACTAAATACCTTGCTACAGATATTAAGTTTCCAGGTGTGGTTGAATTGCCAACTCAGCTGCAAATACTTAAGAATATTCTTTGGCTCCCCTTGTGTCGAATCAATAAATTTGGGTTGAATACTCTACCCTCGAAAACTGTTGCGATCCCCTATACTTGTGGGTTATCAGGGCCATGAGGGCGCGAAGAGGAGCCTGGGGCACTGGCCATGATGGAAGGCTTTGCTTGTCACTAAACTTGGCAGTTTTTCCTTTTGCGCGATGTGAGATGGCATTTGGAGATCTACATATCCTTATATAGATGCCATCCGAGCGTGGTGAGGGGTTTATTTGCAAAAAATAATGGACCGCTCGTATTCACTCGGCATGCGGAAATCGAAGCGACAACAGGGAGGGAGCATAAGAGGCAAAAACATCGAGGTCACGGCCGGACTATCATTGGTCCGAAGTATAATGACGAACCCGCCTTGCAAAGCCGAAGACATATTCCGGATGCTACATCGTTATTGAAGGCCAGTTCGGGGGCTACTGAGGGAGTCCTGGATTAGGGGGTCCTCAAGTGTCCCGGCCGTGTGTTATGGGCCGGACTGGTGGGTCGTGAGGATACAAGGTAGAAGACCTTCCCCCATGTCCGGATAGGACTCTCCTTTGCGTGGATGGCAAGATTGGCGTCTGGATGTATAGTTTCCTTCCTCTGTAAACCAACTATGTACAACCCTAGGCCCCTCCGGTGTCCATATAAACCGGAGGGTTTAGTCCGTAGAGGCTATCAGAATTCACATAGGCTAGACATCTACGGTTTAGCCATTACGATCTCGAGGTAGATCAACTCTTGTAACCCCTATACTCATCAAAGTCAATCAAGCAGGAAGTAGGGTTTTACCTTTATTAAGAGGGCCTGAACCTGGGTAAACATCATGTCCCCCTTGTCTCCTGTTACCTTCGATCCTCAGACGCATAGTTCGGGACCCCCTATCCGAGATCGGCCGGTTTGGACACCGACAGCCGCCCCCTCCCCTAGTCCAATTTGGACTCCTTCCCTGTGGGGGGCACGCCACCCATTTGTGGAATGGTGTGCCTCCCTCCTATGGCCCATATGGCCCATATCTTCCCCCGGGGGGTTCCGGTAACCCCCCCCCAGTACTCCGATATGTACCCGATACTTTCTGGAACACTTCCGGTGTCAGAATACTATCATCCAATATATCGATCTTTACCTATCGACCATTTCGAGACTCCTCGTCATGTCCGTGATCTCATCCAGGACTCCAAACAACATTCGGTCACTAAATCACATAACTCATATAATACAAATCGTCATCGAACGTTAAGTGTGCGGACACTTCGGGTTCGAGAACTATGTAGACATGACCGAGACTCCTCTCCGGTCAATAACCAATAGCAGAACCTAGATGCTCATATTGGTTCCCACATATTCTACAAAGATCTTTATCGGTCAAACCGTAATGACAACATACATTATTCCCTTTGTCATCAGTATGTTACTTGCCCGAGATTCGAACGTCGGTATCTTCATACCTAGTTTAATCTTGTTACCGGCAAGTCTCTTTACTCGTTCTGTAATGCATCATCCTGCAACTAACTCATTAGTCACATTGCTTGCAAGG
Source organism: Triticum urartu (assembly GCF_056163025.1). Classification (NCBI taxonomy): domain Eukaryota; kingdom Viridiplantae; phylum Streptophyta; class Magnoliopsida; order Poales; family Poaceae; genus Triticum; species Triticum urartu. The sequence continues at coordinate 441,751,522 of NC_141879.1, read as the reverse complement.
TTTATCATGATGTGCATTACCGAGAGGGCCCAGAGATACCTCTCCGATACTCGGAGTGACAAATCCTAATCTCGATCTATGCCAACCTAACAAACACCTTCGAAGATACCTGTAGAGCATCTTTATGATCACCCAGTTACGTTGTGACATTTGATAGCACACAAGGTATTCCTCCAGTATCCGGGAGTTGCATAATCTCATAGTCGAAGGAATATGTATTTGACATGAAGAAAGCAATAGCAATAAAACTTAACGATCATTATGCTAAGCTAACAGATGGGCATTATCCATCACATCAGTCTTCTAATGATGTGACCCCGTTCATCAAATGACAACACATGTCTATGGCTAGGAAACTTAACCATCTTTGATTAACGAGCTAGTCTAGTAGAGGCTTAATAGGGACACTGTGTTTTGTCTATGTATCCACACATGTATCAAGTTTCTGGTTAATACAATTCTAGCATGAATAATAAACATTTATCATGATATAAGGAAATATAAATAACAACTTTATTATTGCCTCTAGGGCATATTTCCTTCAGTCTCCCACTTGCACTAGTTAAAAATCTAGTTCACATCGCCATGTGATTTAACACAAATAGTTCACATCTTTATATGATTAACACCCATAGTTCACATCGCCATGTGACCAGCACCCAAAGGGTTTACTAGAGTCGATAATCTTGTTCACATCACTATGTGATTAACACCCAATGAGTACTAAGGTGTGATCATGTTTTGCTTGTGAGAGAAGTTTAGTCAACGGGTCTGCCATATTCAGATTCGTATGTGTTTTGCAAATATCTCTGTCTACAATGCTCTGCATGGAGCTACTCTAGCTAAATGCTCCCACTTTCAATATGTATCCAGATTGAGACTTAGAGTCGTCTAGATCGGTGTACAAGCTTGCATCGACGTAACTCTTTACGATGAACTCTTTATCACCTCCATAACCAAGAAATATTTCCTTAGTCCTCTAAGGATAACTTTGACCATTGTCTAGTGATCTACTCCTAGATCACTATTGGTACCTCCCTGCCAAACTTATGGCAAGGCACACAATAGGTTTGGTACACAGCATGGCATACTTTATAGAACCTATGACCGAGGCATAGGGAATGACTTTCATTCTCTCTATATATTCTGTTGTGGTCGGGTTTTGAGTCTTACTCAAGTTCACACCTTGTAACACAGGTAAGAACTCTTACTTTGACTGATCCATTTTGAACTCCTTCAAAATCTTGTCAAGGTATGTGCTTTGTGAAAGTCCTATCAAGTGTCTTGATCTATCTCTATAGATCTTGATGCTCAATATATAAGCAACTTCACCGAGGTCTTCCATTGAAAAATTCGTATTCAAGTATCCTTTTATGCTATCCAGAAATTCTATATCATTCCCGATCAACAATATCTCATCCACTTATAATATCAGAAATGCTACAGAGCTCCCATTCACTTTCTTGTAAATACATGCTTCACCATAAGTCTGTATAAAACCATATGCTTTGATCACCTCATCAAAGCGTATATTCCAACTCCGAGATGCTTGCACCAGTCCATAGATGGAATGCTGGAGCTTGCACACTTTTTTAGCACTTTTAGGATTGACAAAACCTTTTGGTTGCATCATATACAACTCTTCTTTAAGATATCCATTAAGGAATGCAGTTTTGACGTCCATTTGCCAGATTTCATAATCATAAAATGTGGCAATTGCTAACATGATTTGGACAGACTTAAGCATCGCTACGAGTGAGAAAGTCTCATCATAGTCTGAAGGAAATATGCCCTAGAGGCAATAATAAAGTTATTATTTATTTCCTTATATCATGATGAATGTTTATTATTCATGCTAGAATTGTATTAACCGGAAACATAATACATGTGTGAATACATAGACAAACAGAGTGTCACTAGTATGCCTCTACTTGACTAGCTCGTTAATCAAAGATGGTTATGTTTCCTAACCATGAACAAAGAGTTGTTATTTGATTAACGGGATCACATCATTAGGTGAATGATCTGATTGACATGACCCATTCCATTAGCTTAGCACCCGATCGTTTAGTATGTTGCTATTGCTTTCTTCATGACTTATACATGTTCCTATGACTATGAGATTATGCAACTCCCGTTTGCCGGAGGAACACTTTGTGTGCTACCAAACGTCACAACGTAAATGGGTGATTATAAAGGTGCTCTACAGGTGTCTCCAAAGGTACATGTTGGGTTGGCGTATTTCGAGATTAGGATTTGTCACTCCGATTGTCGGAGAGGTATCTCTGGGCCCTCTCGGTAATACACATCACATAAGCCTTGCAAGCAATGCAACTAATGAGTTAGTTGCGAGATGATGTATTACAGAACGAGTAAAGAGACTTGCCGATAACGAGATTGAACTAGGTATTGGAATACCGACGATCGAATCTCGGGCAAGTAACATACCGATGACAAAGGGAACAACGTATGTTGTTATGCGGTCTGACCGATAAAGATCTTCGTAGAATATGTAGGAGCCAATATGAGCATCTAGGTTCCGCTATTGGTTATTGACCGGAGACGTGTCTCGGTCATGTCTACATTGTTCTCGAACCCGTAGGGTCCGCACGCTTAAGGTTACGATGACAGTTATATTATGAGTTTATGCATTTTGATGTACCGAAGGTTGTTCGGAGTCCCGGATGTGATCACGGACATGACGAGGAGTCTCGAAATGGTCGAGACATAAAGATTGATATATTGGACGGCTATATTCGGACACCGGAAGTGTTCCGGGGAAGTTTCGGATAAAACCGGAGCACCGGGGGGTTACCGGAACCCCCCGGGGGGTTAATGGGCCTCATGGGCCTAAAGTGGAGAAGAGGAGGGGCTGCCAGGGCAGGCCGCGCGCCCCCTCTCCCCCTAGTCCGAATTGGACAAGGAGGGAGGGGCGGCGCCCCCCCTTTTCCTTCTCTCCTTCCCCCTCTCCTACTTGGACAAGGAAAGGGAGGGGAGTCCTACTCCCGGTAGGAGTAGGACTCCTCCTGCGCACCTCCTACTAGGGCCGACCGCACCCCCCCTTGGATCCTTTATATACGGAGGCAAGGGGCACCCCTAGAGACACAAGTTGATCCACGTGATCATACTCTTAGCCGTGTACGGTGCCCCTTCCACCATAGTCCTCGATAATATTGTAGCGGTGCTTAGGCAAAGCCCTGCGACGGTAGTGCATCAAGATCGTCACCACGCTGTCGTGCTGACGGAACTCTTCTCCGACACTTTGCTGGATCGGAGTCCGGGGATCGTCATCGAGCTGAACGTGTGCTAGAACTCGGAGGTGCCGTAGTTTCGGTGCTTGATCGGTCGGGCCATGAAGACGTACGACTACATCAACCAAACGCTTCTGTTGTCGATCTACAAGGGTACGTAGATCACACTCTCCCCTCTCGTTGCTATGCATCACCATGATCTTGCGTGTGCGTAGGAATTTTTTTGAAATTACTACGTTCCCCAACAGTGGCATCCGAGCCTAGGTTTTATATGTTGATGTTATATGCACGAGTAGAACACAAGTGAGTTGTGGGCGATATAAGTCATACTGCTTACCAGCATGTCATACTTTGGTTCGGCGGTATTGTTGGACGAAGCGGCCCGAACCGACATTACGCATACGCTTACGTGAGACCGGTTCTCGCGACGTGCTTTGCACATAGGTGGCTTGCGGGTGACAGTTTCTCCAACTTTAGTTGAACCGAGTGTGGCTACGCCCGGTCCTTACGAAGGTTAAAACAACACCAACTTGACAAACTATCGTTGTGGTTTTGATGCGTAGGTAAGATTGGTTCTTGCTTAAGCCCGCAGTAGCCACGTAGAACTTGCAACAACAAAGTAGAGGATGTCTAACTTGTTTTTGCAGGGCATGTTGTGATGTGATATGGTCAAGACATGATGCTAAATTTTATTGTATGAGATGATCATGTTTTGTAACCGAGTTATCGGCAACCGGTAGGAGCCATATGGTTGTCGCTTTATTGTATGCAATGCAATCGCCCTGTAATGCTTGACTTTATCACTAAGCGGTAGCGATAGTCGTAGAAGCATAAGATTGGCGAGACGACAACGATGCTACGATGGAGATCAAGGTGTCGCGCCGGTGACGATGGTGATCACGACGGTGCTTCAAGGATGGAGATCACAAGCACAAGATGATGGCCATATCATATCACTTATATTGATTGCATGTGATGTTTATCTTTTATGCATCTTATCTTGCTTTGATTGACGGTAGCATTATAAGATGATCTCTCACTAAATTTCAAGATAAAAGTGTTCTCCCTGAGTATGCACCGTTGCCAAAGTTCGTCGTGCCCAGACACCACGTGATGATCAGGTGTGATAAGCTCTACGTCCATCTACAACGGGTGCAAGCCAGTTTTGCACACGCAGAATACTCAGGTTAAACTTGACGAGCCTAGCATATGCAGATATGGCCTCGGAACACTGAGATCGAAAGATCGAGCGTGAATCATATAGTAGATATGATCAACATAGTGATGTTCACCATTGAAAACTACTCCATTTCACGTGATGATCGGTTATGGTTTAGTTGATTTGGATCACGTGATCACTTAGATGATTAGAGGGATGTCTATCTAAGTGGGAGTTCTTGAGTAATATGATTAATTGAACTAAAATTTATCATGAACTTAGTACCTGATAGTATCTTGCTTGTTTATGCTTGATTGTAGATAGATGGCTCGTGCTGTTGTTCCGTTGAATTTTAATGCGTTCCTTGAGAAAGCAAAGTTGAAAGATGATGGTAGCAATTACACGGACTGGGTCCGTAACTTGAGGATTATCCTCATTGCTACACAGAAGAATTACGTCCTGGAAGCACCGCTGGGTGCCAGGCCTGCTGCTGGAGCAACACCAGATGTTATGAACGTCTGGCAGAGCAAAGCTGATGACTACTCGATAGTTCAGTGTGCCATGCTTTACGGCTTAGAATCGGGACTTCAACGACATTTTGAACGGCATGGAGCATATGAGATGTTCCAGGAGTTGAAGTTAATATTTCAAGCAAATGCCCGGATTGAGAGATATGAAGTCTCCAATAAGTTCTATAGCTGCAAGATGGAGGAGAACAGTTCTGTCAGTGAGCATATACTCAAAATGTCTGGGTATAATAATCACTTGATTCAGATGGGAGTTAATCTTCCAGATGATTGCGTCATTGACAGAATTCTACAATCACTGCCACCAAGCTACAAGAGCTTTGTGATGAACTATAATATGCAAGGGATGAATAAGACTATTCCCGAGCTCTTCGCAATGCTGAAAGCTGCGGAGGTAGAAATCAAGAAGGAGCATCAAGTGTTGATGGTCAACAAGACCACTAGTTTCAAGAAAAAGGGCAAAGGGAAGAAGAAGGGGAACTTCAAGAACAAAAGCAAGCAAGTTGCTGATCAGGAGAAGAAACCCAAGTCTGGACCTAAGCCTGAAACTAAGTGCTTCTACTGCAAGCAAACTGGTCACTGGAAGCGGAACTGCCCCAAGTATTTGGCGGATAAGAAGGATGGCAAGGTGAACAAAGGTATATGTGATATACATGTTATTGATGTGTACCTTACTAGAGCTCGCAGTAGCACCTGGGTATTTGATACTGGTTCTGTTGCTAATATTTGCAACTCGAAACAGGGACTACGGATTAAGCGAACACTGGCAAAGGACGAGGTGACGATGCGCGTGGGAAATGGTTCTAAAGTCGATGTGATCGCGGTCGGCACGCTACCTCTACATCTACCTTCGGGATTAATATTAGAACTAAATAATTGTTATTTGGTGCCAGCGTTGAGCATGAACATTATATCTGGATCTTGTTTAATGCAAGACGGTTATTCATTTAAATCAGAGAATAATGGTTGTTCTATTTATATGAGTAATATCTTTTATGGTCATGCACCTTTGAAGAGTGGTCTATTTTTGATGAATCTCGATAGTAGTAACACACATATTCATAATGTTGAAGCCAAAAGATGCAGAGTTGATAATGATAGTGCAACTTATTTGTGGCACTGCCGTTTAGGTCATATCGGTGTAAAGCGCATGAAGAAACTCCATACCGATGGACTTTTGGAACCTCTTGATTATGAATCACTTGGTACTTGCGAACCGTGCCTTATGGGCAAGATGACTAAAACACCGTTCTCCGGTACAATGGAGAGAGCAACAGATTTGTTGGAAATCATACATACAGATGTATGTGGTCCGATGAATGTTGAGGCTCGTGGCGGATATCGTTATTTTCTCACCTTCACAGATAATTTAAGCAGATATGGGTATATCTACTTAATGAAGCATAAGTCTGAAACATTTGAAAAGTTCAAAGAATTTCAGAGTGAAGTTGAAAATCATCGTAACAAGAAAATAAAGTTTCTGCGATCTGATCGTGGAGGAGAATATTTGAGTTACGAGTTTGGTCTACATCTGAAACAATGCGGAATAGTTTCGCAACTCACGCCTCCCGGAACACCTCAGCGTAATGGTGTGTCCGAACGTCGTAATCGTACTTTACTTGATATGGTGCGATCTATGATGTCTCTTACAAATTTACCGCTATCATTTTGGGGTTATGCTTTAGAGACGGCCGCATTCACGTTAAATAGGGCACCATCAAAATCCGTTGAGACGACACCTTATGAACTATGGTTTGGCAAGAAACCAAAGTTGTCGTTTCTTAAAGTTTGGGGCTGCGATGCTTATGTGAAAAAGCTTCAACCTGATAAGCTCGAACCCAAATTGGAGAAATGTGTCTTCATAGGATACCCAAAGGAGACTGTTGGGTACACCTTCTATCACAGATCTGAAGGCAAGACATTCGTTGCTAAGAATGGATCCTTTCTAGAGAAGGAGTTTCTCTCGAAAGAAGTGAGTGGGAGGAAAGTAGAACTTGACGAGGTAACTGTACCTGCTCCCTTATTGGAAAGTAGTGCATCACAGAAAACTGTTTCTATGACACCTACACCAGTTAGTGAGGAAGCTAATGATGATGATCATGAAACTTCAGAACAAGATACTACTGAACCTCGTAGATCAACCAGAGTGAGATCCGCGCCAGAGTGGTACGGTAATCTTGTTCTGGAAGTCATGCTACTAGATCATGATGAACCTACAAACTATGAAGAAGCGAAGGTGAGCCCAGATTCCGCAAAATGGCTTGAAGCCATGAAATCTGAGATGGGATCCATGTATGAGAACAAAGTATGGCCTTTGGTTGACTTGCCCGATGATCGGCAAGCAATTGAGAATAAATGGATCTTCAAGAAGAAGACTGACGCTGACGGTAATATTACTGTCTACAAAGCTCGACTTGTCGCAAAAGGTTTTCGACAAGTTCAAGGGATTGACTACGATGAGACCTTCTCACCCGTAGCGATGCTTAAGTCTGTCCGAATCATGTTAGCAATCGCCGCATTTTATGATTATGAAATTTGGCAGATGGATGTCAAAACTGCATTCCTGAATGGATTTCTGGAAGAAGAGTTGTATATGATGCAACCAGAAGGTTTTGTCGATCCAAAGGGAGCTAACAAAGTGTGCAAGCTCTAGCGATCCATTTATGGACTGGTGCAAGCCTCTCGGAGTTGGAATAAACGCTTTGATAGTGTGATCAAAGCATTTGGTTTTACACAGACTTTTGGAGAAGCCTGTATTTAAAAGAAAGTGAGTGGGAGCTCTGTAGCATTTCTGATATTATATGTGGATGACATATTACTAATTGGAAATGATATAGAATTTCTGGATAGCATAAAGGGATACTTGAATAAGAGTTTTTCAATGAAAGACCTCGGTGAAGCTGCTTACATATTAGGCATTAAGATCTATAGAGATAGATCAAGACGCTTAATTGGACTTTCACAAAGCACATACCTTGACAAAGTTTTGAAGAAGTTCAAAATGGATCAAGCAAAGAAAGGGTTCTTGCCTGTGTTACAAGGTGTGAAGTTGAGTAAGACTCAATGCCCGACCACTGCAGAAGATAGAGAGAAAATGAAAGATGTTCCCTATGCTTCAGCCATAGGCTCTATCATGTATGCAATGCTATGTACCAGACCTGATGTGTGCCTTGCTATAAGTCTAGCAGGGAGGTACCAAAGTGATCCAGGAGTGGATCACTGGACAGCGGTCAAGAACATCCTGAAATACCTGAAAAGGACTAAGGATATGTTTCTCATATATGAAGGTGACAAAGAGCTCATCGTAAAAGGTTACGTTGATGCAAGCTTTGACACTGATCCGGACGATTCTAAATCGCAAACCGGATACGTGTTTACATTAAACGGTGGAGCTGTCAGTTGGTGCAGTTCTAAACAAAGCGTTGTAGCGGGATCTACATGTGAAGCGGAGTACATAGCTGCTTCGGAAGAAGCAAATGAAGGAGTCTGGATGAAGGAGTTCATATCCGATCTGGGTGTCATACCTAGTGCATCGGGTCCAATGAAAATCTTTTGTGACAATACTGGTGCAATTGCCTTGGCAAAGGAATCCAGATTTCACAAGAGAACCAAGCACATCAAGAGACGCTTCAATTCCATCCGGGATCTAGTCCAGGTGGGAGACATAGAGATTTGCAAGATACATATGGATCTGAATGTTGCAGACCCGTTAACTAAGCCTCTTCCACGAGCAAAACATGATCAGCACCAAAGCTCCATGGGTGTTAGAATCATTACTGTGTAATCTAGATTATTGACTCTAGTGCAAGTGGGAGACTGAAGGAAATATGCCCTAGAGGCAATAATAAAGTTATTATTTATTTCCTTATATCATGATAAATGTTTATTATTCATGCTAGAATTGTATTAACCGGAAACATAATACATGTGTGAATACATAGACAAACAGAGTGTCACTAGTATGCCTCTACTTGACTAGCTCGTTAATCAAAGATGGTTATGTTTCCTAACCATGAACAAAGAGTTGTTATTTGATTAACGGGATCACATCATTAGGTGAATGATCTGATTGACATGACCCATTCCATTAGCTTAGCACCCGATCGTTTAGTATGTTGCTATTACTTTCTTCATGACTTATACATGTTCCTATGACTATGAGATTATGCAACTCCCGTTTGCCGGAGGAACACTTTGTGTGATACCAAACGACACAACGTAAATGGGTGATTATAAAGGTGCTCTACAGGTGTCTCCAAAGGTACATGTTGGGTTGGCGTATTTCGAGATTAGGATTTGTCACTCCGATTGTCGGAGAGGTATCTCTGGGCCCTCTTGGTAATACACATCACATAAGCCTTGGAAGCAATGCAACTAATGAGTTAGTTGCGAGATGATGTATTACAGAACGAGTAAAGAGACTTGCCGGTAACGAGATTGAACTAGGTATTGGAATACCGACGATCGAATCTCGGGCAAGTAACATACCGATGACAAAGGGAACAACGTATGTTGTTATGCGGTCTGACCGATAAAGATCTTCGTAGAATATGTAGGAGCCAATATGAGCATCCAGGTTCTGCTATTGGTTATTGACCGGAGACGTGTCTCGGTCATGTCTACATTGTTCTCGAACCCGTAGGGTCCGCACGCTTAAGGTTACGATGACAGTTATATTATGAGTTTATGCATTTTGATGTACCGAAGGTTGTTCGGAGTCCCGGATGTGATCACGGACATGACGAGGAGTCTCGAAATGGTCGAGACATAAAGATTGATATATTGGACGGCTATATTTGGACACCGGAAGTGTTCCGGGGAAGTTTTGGATAAAACCGGAGCACCGGGGGGTTACCGGAACCCCCGGGGGGGTTAATGGGCCTCATGGGCCTAAAGTGGAGAAGAGGAGGGGCTGCCAGGGCAGGCCGTGCGCCCCCTCTCCCCCTAGTCCGAATTGGACAAGGAGGGAGGGGCGGCGCCCCCCCCCCCCCTTTTCCTTCTCTCCTTCCCCCTCTCCTACTTGGACAAGGAAAGGGAGGGGAGTCCTACTCCCGGTAGGAGTAGGACTCCTCCTGCGCGCCTCCTACTAGGGCCGGCCGCACCCCCCCTTGGATCCTTTATATACGGAGGCAAGGGGCACCCCTAGAGACACAAGTTGATCCACGTGATCATACTCTTAGCCGTGTACGGTGCCCCCTTCCACCATAGTCCTCGATAATATTGTAGCGGTGCTTAGGCGAAGCCCTGCGACGGTAGTGCATCAAGATCGTCACCACGCCGTCGTGCTGACAGAACTCTTCTCCGACACTTTGCTGGATCGGAGTCCGGGGATCGTCATCGAGCTGAACGTGTGCTAGAACTCGGAGGTGCCGTAGTTTCGGTGCTTGATCGGTCGGGCCGTGAAGACGTACGACTACATCAACCAAACGCTTCCGTTGTCGATCTACAAGGGTACGTAGATCATACTCTCCCCTCTCGTTGCTATGCATCACCATGATCTTGCGTGTGCGTAGGAATTTTTTTGAAATTACTATGTTCCCCAACATAGTCAACTCCTTGAACTTGTCAAAAACCTTTCACAACAAGTCGAGCTTTGTAGACAGTAAGATTATCATCAGCGTCAATCTTCTTCTTGAAGATCCATTTATTCTCTATGGCTTGCCGATCATCGGGCAAGTCAACCAAAGTCCATACCTTGTTCTCATACATGGATCCCATCTCAAATTTCATGGCCTCAAGCCTTTTCGAGGAATCTAGGCTCATCATTGCTTCCTCATAGTTCTTAGGTTCGTCATGGTCTAGTAACATGACTTCCAGAACAGGATTACCGTACCACTCTGGTGCGGAACGTGCTCTGGTTGACCTACGAGGTTCGTAAGTAACTCGATCTAAAGTTTCATGATCATTATCATTATCTTCCTCACTAGTTGGTGCAGGCATCACGGGAACGGTTTTCTATGATGAGCTACTTTCCAATTCGAGAGAAGGTACAATTACCTCATCAAGTTCTACTTTCCTCCCACTCACTTCTTTCGAGAGAAACTCCTTCTCTAGAAAGGATCCATTCTTAGCAACGAAGATCTTGCCTTCAGATCTGTGATAGAAGGTGTATCCAATAGTTTCTTTTGGGTATCCTATGAAGACACACCTTTCTAATTCGGGTTCGAGCTTATCAGGCTGAAGCTTTTTCACATAAGCATCGCAACCCCAAACTTTAAGAAATGACAGCTTAGGTTTCTTGACAAACCACAGTTCATACGGTGTCGTCTCAATGGATTTAGATGGTGCCCTATTTAACGTGAATGCAACGGTCTCTAATGCATAACCCCAAAACGATAGTGGTAAATCGGTAAGAGACATCATAGATCGCACCATATCTAATAAAGTACAGTTCCGACGTTCGGACACACCATTACGATGTGGTGTTCCAGGTGGCGTGAGTTGTGAAACTATTCCACATTGTTTTAAATGAAGGCCAAACTCGTAACTCAAATATTCGCCTCCACGATCAGATCGTAGAAACTCTATTTTCTTGTTACGATGATTCTCCACTTCACTCTGAAATTCTTTGAACTTTTCAAATGTTTTAGACTTGTGTTCAATAAGTAGATGTACCCATATCTGCTCAAATCATCTGTGAAGGTCAAAAAATAACGATACCTGCCGCGAGCCTCAACACTCATCTGACCACATACATCGGTATGTATTATTACCAATAAGTCGGTAGCTCGCTCCATTGTTCCAAAGAACGGAGTTTTAGTCATCTTGCCCATGAGGCATGGTTCACAAGTATCAAATGATTCATAATCAAGTGATTCCAAAAGCCCATCTGCATGGAGTTTCTTCATGCATTTTACACCAATATGAACTAAACGGTAGTGCCACAAATATGTTGCACTATCATTATCAACTTCGCATCTTTTGGCATCAATATTATGAATATGTGTATCACTAAAATCGAGATTCAGTAACCATTTATATTGAGTGTATGACCATGGAAGGTTTTATTCATGTAAACAGAACAACAATTATTCTTTGTATTAAATGAATAACTGTATTGCAATAAACATGATCCAATCATATTCATGCTCAACACAAACACCAAATAACATTTATTTTAGGTTCAACACTAATCCCAAAGGTAAAGGGAGTGTGCGATGGTGATCTTATAAACCTTGGAATCACTTCCAACACACATTTTCACCTCGCCTTAACTAGTATCTGTTCATTTTGCAACTCCTGTTTTAAGTTACAAATTTTAGCAACTAAACCGGTATCAAATACCCAATGGCTACTATGAACAGCAGTAAAGTACACATCAATAACATGTATATCAAATATACATTTGTTCATTTTGCCATCCTTCTTATCCGCCAAGTTTTTGGGGCAGTTCCGCTTCGAGTGACCACTTTCTTTGTAGTAGAAGCACTCAGTTTCAGGTTTGGGTCTAGCTTTGGGCGTCTTCACGGGAGTGGCAACTTGCTTGCCATTCTTCTTGAAGTTCCCTTTCTTTCCCTTGCCCTTTTTCTTGAAACTAGTGGTCTTGTTAACCATCAACACTTGATGCTATTTCTTGATTTCTACCTTCGCTGATTTCAGCATCGCGAAGAGCTTGGGAATCGTTTTTTGTTATCCCTTGCATATTATATTTCATCACAAAGTTCTAGTAACTTGGTGATAGTGACTAGAGAACTCTGTTAATCACTATCTTATCTGGAAGATTAACTCCCACTTGATTCAAGCGATTGTAGTATCCAGACATTCTGAGCACATGCTCACTAGCTGAGCTATTCTCCTCCATCTTGTAGGCAAAGTACTTGTCAGAGGTCTCATACCTCTTAACATGGGCATGAGTCTGAAATATCATTTTCAGCTCTTGGAACATCTCATATGCTCCATGGTGTTCAAAACATTTTTGAAGTCCCGGTTCTAAGCCGTAAAGCATGGTGCACTAAACTATCAAGTAGTCATCATACCGAGCTTGTCAAACGTTCATAACGTCTGCATCTGCTCCTGCAATAGGTCTGTCACCTAGCGATGCATCAAGGACATAATTCTTCTGTGCGGCAATGAGGATAATCCTCATATCACGGACCCAGTCCGCATCATTGTTACTATTATCTTTCAACTTAGTTTTCTCTAGGAACATATCAATAACGTAGGAGAGCTATACACGAGCTATTGATCTACAACATAGATATGCAAAAACTATCAGGACTAAGTTCATGATAAATTAAGTTCGATTAATCATATTACTTAAGAACTCCCACTTAGATAGACATCCCTCGAGTCATCTAAATGATCACGTGATCCATATCAACTAAACCATGTCCAATCATCACGTGAGATGGAGTACTTTTCAATGGTGAACATTTCTATGTTGATCATATCTACTATATGATTCATTTCGACCTTTCGGTCTCCAGTGTTCCTAGGCCATGTCTGTACATGCTAGGCTTGTCAAGTTTAACCCAAGTATTCCGCATGTGCAAAACTGTCTTGCACCCATTGTATGTGAACATAGAGCTTATCACACCCGATCATCACGTGGTGTCTCGGCACGATGAACTATCGCAATGGTGCATATTCAGGGAGAACATTTATACCTTGAAATTTTAGTGAGGGGTCATCTTATAATGCTACCGCCGTACTAAGAAAAATAAGATGCATAAAAGATAAACATCACATGCAATCAAAATATGTGACATTATATGGCCATCGTCATCTTGTGCCTTTGATCTCCATCTCCAAAGCACCGTCATGATCTCCATTGTCACCGGCTTGACACCTTGATCTCCATCGTAGTGTTGTGGTCGTCTCGCCAACTATTTCTTCTGCAACTATCGCTAATGCATAGTGATAAATTAAAGCAATTACATGGCGATTGCATTGCATACAATAAAGCGACAACCATAGGCACAACAAAAAAAGACACATCCGTGACATTTTGGGCCGAACGAAAAAAATTTGTCATACTTATGACACTTCTATGACGATAATTGTGACAAAACCCGGTATCATCATAGATGTGGTGGGGTCCTACTTCTATGACAAAAAATCATGACAGAAAATGGGATTTTCGTCCTGGGCGGGCCGGAGACGCAGTTGCATGACATTCTTTGGGCTGTCCATGACGGAAAAACCATGGTAGAAGCGCGGGCGAGGAAAATATCAGGGTGTTCCTGGTTACGGTGGGTGGTCGGGGCCGAGCGATGCGTGTTTCTCTCGTACACGCACGCACGTGGGTGCGAGGCGTTGGGCTCTAACTGAACCCGAGCGAGGTATTGATGTCTACTACACAAACTTCTTCTTGTAGACGTTGTTGGGCCTCCAAATGCAGAGGTTTGTAGGACAGTAGCAAATTTCCCTCAAGTGGATGACCTAAGGTTTATCAATCCGTAGGAGGCGTAGGATGAAGATGGTCTCTCTCAAGCAACCCTGCAACCAAATAACAAAGAGTCTCTTGTGTCCCCAACACACCCAATACAATGGTAAATTGTATAGGTGCACTAGTTCAGCGAAGAGATGGTGATACAAGTGGTACATGGATGGTAGATAAAGATTTTTGTAATCTAAAAATATAAAAACAGCAAGGTGACTAATGATAAAAGTGAGCATAAACGGTATTGCAATGCTAGGAAACAAGGCCTAGGGTTCATAGTTTCACTAGTGCAAGTCCTCTCAACAATAATAACATAATTGGATCACATAACTATCCCTAAACATGCAACAAAGAGTCACTCCAAAGTCACTAATAGTGGAGAACAAACGAAGAGATTATGGTAGGGTACGAAACCACCTCAAAGTTATTCTTTCCAATCAATCCATTGGGCTATTCCTATAAGTGTCACAAATAGCCCTAGAGTTCGTACTAGAATAACACCTTAAGACACAAATCAACCAAAACCCTAATGTCACCTAGATACTCCAATGTCACCTCAAGTATCCGTGGGCATGATTATACGATATGCATCACACAATCTCAGATTCATCTATTCAACCAACACATAGGACCTCAAAGAGTGCCCCAAAGTTTCTACCAGAGAATCATGACGAAAACGTGTGCCAACCCCTATGCATAGGTTCATGGGTGGAACCCGCAAGTTGATCACCAAAACATACATCAAGTGAATCACGTGGTATCCCATTGTCACCACAGATACGCATGACAAGACATACATCAAGTGTTCTCAAATCTTTAAAGACTCAATCCGATAAGATAACTTCAAAGGGGAAACTCCATCCATTACAAGAGAGTAGAGGGGGGAAGAAACATCATAGGATCCAAATATAATAGCAAAGCTCGTGATACATCAAGATCGTGCCAAATCAAGAACATGAGAGAGAGAGAGGGAGATCAAACACATAGCTACTGGTACATACCCTCAGCCCCGAGGGAGAACTACTCCCTCCTCGTCATGGAGAGCACCGGGATGATGAAGATAGCCACCGGAGAGGGATTCCCCCTCCGGCAGGGTGCTGGAGCGGGTCTAGATTGGCTTTCGGTGGCTACGGAGGCTTCTGGCGGCGGAACTCCTAATCTATTGTGCCCCCCGATCGTTTTTGGGTATATGGAGATATATAGGAGGAAGAAGTGCGTCAGGGGGTCCACGAGGGGCCCACGATGGTGGAGGGCGCGCCCGGGGAGTGGGCCCCCCTACCTCGTGGCCTCCTCGTAGATCCCCTGACGTGCACTCCAAGTCTTCTGGGCTTCTTCTGATCCAAAAATAAGTTCCCTGAAGTTTCAGGTCAATTGGACTCAGTTTGGTTTTCCTTTTCTACGATATTCTAAAACAAGGTAAAAACAGAAACTGGCACTGGGCTCTGGGTTAATAGGTTAGTCCCAAAAATGATATAAAAGTGTATAATAAAGCCCATAAACATCCAAAACAGTAGATAATATAGCATGGAGCAATCAAAAATTATAGATACGTTGGAGACGTATCAGCATCCCCAAGCTTAATTCCTGCTCGTCCTCGAGTAGGTAAATGATAAAAACAGAATTTTTGATGCGGAGTGCTACTTGGCATAATTTCAATGTAATTCTTCTTAATCGTGGCATGAATATTTAGATCCGAAAGATTCAAGATAAAAGTTCATATCGACATAAAAATAATAATACTTTCAAAATAACATGACCAAAGAAAGTTCATCACTACAAAATCATATAGTTTAGTCATGCTCCATTTTCGTCACATAAGAATGCTCTCATCATGCACAACCCCGATGACAAGCCAAGCAATTGTTTCATACTTTAGTAATCTCAAACCTATAAACTTTCATGCAATATATGAGCGCGAGCCATGGACATAGCACTATGGGTGGAATAGAATATGATGATGGGGGTTATGTGGAGAAGACAAAAAAGGAGAAAGTCTCACATCAACGAGGCTAATCAATGGGCTATGGAGATGCCCACCGATTGATGTTAATGCAAGGAGTAGGGATTGCCATGCAACGGATGCACTAGAGCTATAAATGTATGAAATCTCAACAAAAGAAACTAAGTGGGTGTGCATCCAACTTGCTTGCTCACGAAGACCTAGGGCACTTGAGGAGGCCCATTGTTGGAATATACAAGCCAAGTTCTATAATGAAAATTCCCACTAGTATATGAAAGTGACAAAACAAAAGACTCTCTATCATGAAGATTATGGTGCTACTTTGAAGCACAAGTGTGGCAAAGGATAGTAGCATTGTCCCTTCTCTCTTTTTCTCTCATTTTTTAATTTTTATTGGGCCTTCTCTTTTTTATGGCCTTTCTCTTTTTTGGGGGCCTTCTCTTTTTTTATGGCCTTTCTCTTCTTCTTTTTTAATTCCTCACTTGGGACAATACTCTATGAATGATGATCATCACACTTCTATTTATTTACAACTCAATGATTACAACTCGATACTAGAACAAAGTATTACTCTATATGAATGCCTCCGGCGGTGTACCGGTATATGCAATGGACCAAGATTGACATGTATGAAAGAATTATGAATGGTGGCTTTGCCACAAATACTATGTCAACTACATGATCATGCTAAGCAATATGACAATAATGAATGTGTCATGATGAATGGAATGATGGAAAGTTGCATGGCAATATATCTCGGAATGGCTATGGAAATGCCATAATTGGTAGGTATGGTGGCTGTTTTGAGGAAGATATAAGGAGGTTTATGTGTGAAAGAGCGTATCATATCACGGGGTTTGGATGCACCGGCGAAGTTTGCGCCAACTCTCAATGTGAGAAAGGGCAATGCACGGTACCGAAGAGGCTAGCATGGATGGAAGGGTGAGAGTGCGTATAATGCATGGACTCAACATTAGTCATAAGAACTCACATACTTATTGCAAAAATCTACAAGTCATCAAAAACCTCGGCACTACGTGCATGCTTCTAGGGGGATAGATTGGTAGGAAAAGACCATCGCTCGTCCCCGACCTCCACTCATAAGGAAGACAATCAAATAACACCTCATGTTTCAAATTTGTTATACAACGTTTACCATACGTGCATGCTACGGGACTTGCAAACTTCAACACAAGAATTTATCAATTTCACAGCTACTCAACTAGCATGACTTTGATATTATTACCTCCATATCTCAAAACAATCATCAAGCATCAAACTTCTCTTAGTATTCAAAACACTCATAAGAAAATTTTACTAATCTTGAATACCTGGCATATTAGGATTTTAAGCAAACTACCATGCTATTTAAGACTCTCAAAATAATCTAAGTGAAGCATGAGAGTTCATCTATTTCTTCAAAATAAAACTATCACCATGCTCTAAAAGATATAAGTGAAGCACTAGAGCAAATGACAAACTACTCCGAAAGATATAAGTGAAGATCAATGAGTAGTTGAATAATTATGCAACTATGTGAAGACTCTCTAACATTTAAGAATTTCAGATCTTGGTATTTTATTCAAACATCAAGCAAAGCAAAAGAAAATGACATTCTAATAATGGCAAACATCATGTGAAGAAGCAAAAACTTAGGATCAACCGAAACTAACCGATAGTTGTTGAAGAAGAAAGGTGGGATGCCAACCGGGGCATCCCCAAGCTTAGACGCTTGAGACTTCTTGAAATGTTATCTTGGGATGCCTTGGGAATCCCCAAGCTTGAGCTTTTGTGTCTCCTTAATTCCTCTCATATCACGGTCTCCCTAAATCTCAAAAGCTTCATCCACACAAAACTCAACAAGGACTCGTGAGATAAGTTAGTATAAACCATTGCAAAAACCTTATCATACTCTACTGTAGCAAATCACTAAAATTATTATTCAACATTGCATACTAAATGCCTCTGCATATTTAATAGTCCTATCCTCAAATAAAATCATTAAAGAAGCAAACATATGCAAACAATGCAAACATAACAGCAATCTGCCTAAACAGGACAGTCTGTAAAGAATGCAGCAACATCCATACTTCCCTAGCTCCAAACATTATGAAATAAAATTCCCACTATAGTAAATTTATCAGATCTTAATATGCAAAATGTTTCAACATTTTATCACATTCTGACTTTCTATGGAATTATTGCAACATCGGTAAACTTTCTGTTTTCAAATAGCAACATGAAGACTTATAAAATAGGCATAGTAAAGGCTATCAATGCCACTTTTATTAAAATAAAAGATGCAAAACATTGTTATAAATAACAGCAAGCAAATACTAACAAAATAAATTGACGCTCCAAGCAAAACACATATCATGTGGTGAATAAAGATATAGCTCCAAGTAAAGTTACCGATGAACGAAGACGAAAGAGGGGATGCCTTCCGGGGCATCCCCAAGCTTAGGCTTTTGGTTGTCCTTGAATATTACCTTGGGGTGCCTTGGGAATACCAAAGATTAGGCTCTTGCCACTCCTTATTCCATGATCCATCGAATCTTTACCCAAAACTTGAAAACTTCACAACACAAAACTCAAAATAGAAAATCTCGCGAGCTCCGTTAGCGAAAGAAAACAAAACACCACCTCAAAGTACTGTAATGAACTCATTATTTGTTTATATTGGTGTTAAAACCACTTTATTCCAACTTCTATATGGTTTATAAACTATTTTACCAGCCATAGATTCATCAAAATAAGCAAACAACACACGAAAAACAGAATCTGTCAAAAACAGAACAGTCTGTAGTAATCTGTAGCTAACGCAAGATCTGGAACCCCAAAAATTCTAAAATAAATTGCTGGACGTGAGGAATTTATCTATTAATCATCTTCAAAAATAATTAACTAAATAGAACTTTCCAAATAAAAATTACAGCAATTCTCGTGAGCGCTAAAGTTTCTGTTTTTTACAGCAAGATCAACAAGTCTTTCCCCAGTCTTCCCAACGGTTCTACTTGGCACAAACACTAATTAAAACATAAAAGCTCAATCATAACAGAGGCTAGATAAATTATTTATTACTAAACAGGAGCAAAAATCAAGGAACAAAAATAAAATTGGGTTGCCTCCCAACAAGCGCTATCGTTTAACGCCCCTGGCTAGGCATGATGATTTCAATGATGCTCACATAAAATATAAGAATTGTAACATAAAGAAAGCATCATGAAGAATATGACTAGCACATTTAAGTCTAACCCACTTCCTATGCATAGGGATTTTGTGAGCAAACAACTTATGGAAACAAGAATCAACTTGCATAGGAAGGTAAAACAAGCATAACTTCAAAACTTTAAGCACATAGAGAGGAAACTTGATATTATTGCAATTCCTACAAGCATATGTTCCTCCCTCAAAATAATTTTCAGTAGCATCATGAATGAATTCAACAATATAACCAGCACCTAAAGCATTCTTTTCATGATCTACAAGCATAGAAAATTTACTACTCTCCACATAAGCAAGATTCTTCTCATGAATAGTAGTGGGAGCAAACTCAACAAAATAATTATCATGTGAGGCATAATCCAATTGAAAACTAAAATCATGATGACAAGTTTCATGGATATCATTATTCTTTATAGCATACAAGTCATCACAATAATCATCATAGATAGCAATTTTGTTCTCATAATCAATTGGAACCTCTTCCGGAATAGTGGATTCATCACAAAATAAAGTCATGACCTCTCCAAATCCACTTTCATCAATATAATCATCATAAATAGGAGGCATGCTTTCATCATAATAAATTTTATCATCAAAACTTGGGGGACAAAAAATATCATCTCCATCAAACATAGCTTCCCCAAGCTTGTGGCTTTGCATATCATTAGCATCATGGATATTCAAGGAATTCATACTAACAAAATTGCAATCATGCTCATCATTCAAATATTTAGTGCCAAACATTTTAATGCATTCTTCTTCTAGCACTTGAGCACAATTATCGGAGTCCTTATTCTCACGATAGATATTAAAGAGATAAAGCGTATGAGGCAAACTTAATTCCATTTAAAAAAATCTTTTATAAACTAAACTAGTGATAAAACAAGAAACTAAAAGACTCGATTGCAAGATCTAAAGATATACCTTCAAGCACTCACCTCCCCGGCAACGGCGCCAGAAAAGATCTTGATGTCTACTACACAACCTTCTTCTTGTAGACGTTGTTGGGCCTCCAAGTGCAGAGGTTTGTAGGACAGTAGCAAATTTCCCTCAAGTGGATGACCTAAGGTTTATCAATCCGTAGGAGGCATAGTATGAAGATGGTCTTTCTCAAGCAACCCTGCAACCAAATAACAAAGAGTCTCTTGTGTCCCCAACACACCCAATACAATGGTAAATTGTATAGGTGCACTAGTTCGGCGAAGAGATGGTGATACAAGTGGTATATGGATGGTAGATAAAGGTTTTTGTAATCTGAAAATATAAAAACAGCAAGGTAACTAATGATAAAAGTGAGCGTAAACGGTATTGCAATGCTAGGAAACAAGGCCTAGGATTCATACTTTCACTAGTGCAAGTCCTCTCAACAATAATAACATAATTGGATCACATAACTATCCCTCAACATGCAACAAAGAGTCACTCCAAAGTCACTAATAGCGGAGAACAAACGAAGAGATTATGGTAGGGTACGAAACCACCTCAAAGTTATTCTTTCCAATCAATCCATTGGGCTATTCCTATAAGTGTCACAAACAGCCCTAGAGTTCATACTAGAATAACACCTTAAGACACAAATCAACCAAAACCCTAATGTCACCTAGATACTCCAATGTCACCTCAAGTATCCGTGGGCATGATTATACGATATGCATCACACAATCTCAGATTCATCTATTCAACCAACACATAGGACCTCAAAGAGTGCCCCAAAGTTTCTACCAGAGAATCACGACGAAAACGTGTGCCAACCCCTATGCATAGGTTCATGGGCAAAACCCGCAAGTTGATCACCAAAACATAAATCAAGTGAATCATGTGGTATCCCATTATCACCACAGATACGCACGGCAAGACATACATCAAGTGTTCTCAAATCTTTAAAGCCTCAATCCGATAAGATAACTTCAAAGGGGAAACTCAATCCATTACAAGAGAGTAGAGGGGGGAAGAAACATCATAGGATCCAAATTTAATAGCAAAGCTCGCGATACATCAAGATCGTGCCAAATCAAGAACACGAGAGAGAGAGAGATCAAACACATAGCTACTGGTACATACCCTCAGCCCCGAGGGAGAACTATTCCCTCCTCGTCATGGAGAGCACCGGGATGATGAAGATAGCCACCGGAGAGGGGTTCCCCCTCCGGCAGGGTGCCGGAATGGGTCTAGATTGGCTTTCGGTGGCTATGGAGGCTTCTGGCGGCGAAATTCCCGATCTATTGTGCTCCCCGATCGTTTTTGGGTATATGGAGATATACAGGTGGAAGAAGTGCGTCAGGGGGGCCACGAGGGGCCCACGAGGGTGGAGGGCGCGCCCCCCTACCTCGTGGCCTCCTCGTAGATCCCCTGACATGCACTCCAAGTCTTCTGGGCTTCTTCTGGTCCAAAAATAAGTTCCATGAAGTTTTAGGTCAATTGGACTCCGTTTGATTTTCCTTTTCTGCGATATTCTAAAACAAGGTAAAAACAGAAACTGGCACTGGGCTCTGGGTTAATAGGTTAGTCCCAAAAATGATATAAAAGTGTATAATAAAGCCCATAAACATCTAAAACAGTAGATAATATAGCATGGAGCAATCAAAAATTAGAGATACGTTGGAGACGTATCAGGCATTGGGCTCTAACCGAACCCGAGCGATTGCACTGCAGGCTACGCGTTACTGAACCCGATCGAGCGATTCCTTCGCTACTGCTGCTAACTGAAGCCAATCGATGCTGCCTCTGGATGAACAGTGAGCATTGCTGGGGGATTTGGATGAGCAGTTCCCGATGGGGGTGGATGAACAGGACCCCGTGGTGTTGCCTCTGGATGTATAGGACCCCGATCGATCGAGCCGGTTGGGGCTGGATGAACAGGACCCCGTGGAAGGCAAGATGAATAGGACCACCCCGTGGAGGGCTGGATGAATAGTAAACGGTGGAGGGCTGGATGAACAGTAGCCCGTGGAGGGGTGGTTGAATAGGAGCCCGTGGAGAGGGCTGGTTGAACAGTAGCCGGTGGAGTAGCGCACGATGGAGGCTGGATGAACAGGAGACCGTGGATGAACAGTGCAGGTGGAGGCTGGAGGAGGTCGACGGTGGATGAACAGTAGCCCATGGAGGCTGGAGGGGGTCAACGGTGGAGATGAACAGTATCCCGTGGAGTCCCTTTTTGCGGTACGCCACACCCCTCTCGATGAACAGGACCCTCGTTTCGACCGTAGTGCTCCAACACAAGTCTGTTTCCTCCATTTTGCGGTACGCCACACCCCTCCCGATCAACAGGACCTCCGTTTCGACCGTAGGAGGTCTGTTTCCTCCATTTTGCGGTACGCCAGACCCCTCCCGATGAACAGGATCCCGTTTTGACCGTGGCCGGTCGAACACAAGGCCGTTTCCTCCGTTCCACGGTACGCCAGGCCTTGTTTCCATCGGTTGTTCCGTCCAAGCCCTCCCGATGAGCACGATGACGCATTCCGTTCCGACCCAGCCAGTTGGCTCCCCATGAACATGACGACGACGTTGTTTCTCTGTTCCGACCCAGCCATGTACACGAGCCCTGGCCGTACGTATGCGCGAGTAGGCGTTCGAGACCCTGCCCGTATGTACGTACGTGGTCGTATTTTCTTTCTTGCACACTGGCCGCTGTACGTGCGTGTACATACTACGTGCGCGCCTCTACATCGACCAGTATGTACGTACACGTTCACGACCAGAATGACAAGGCTACATACGCTTCGACCAGGTGGGTCCCGACTGTCAGGCACTTCCTTGTCTGCGAAGATGTAGCTGGTGGGTCCCAATAGTCACGGGGCAAATCGTTTTTTTGCCCGGACACACTTCCTTGCATGCGAAGATGTAGCTGGTGGGTCCCAGCAGTTAGGGGGAAACATTTTTTCGTGAAATACGGTGGCCCGTCCGGTGGGTCCTCACTGTCAGGTGGAGGAATAATTATTTTGCGCGTAATAAGGAGGCACTTCCTTGCTGCGGCCATGGACCCAGCTGTCAGCCTCTCCACGTACAGTCCACGTCTGATGGAAGTCGTTCCTTGACCATGTTGACCACACCGTGCCGAGAGCACCAGGGCAGTGGACGACGGCGGGGCCTAGGAAGGGGACGACGCGGAGCCAGGGAAGACGCGACAGTGGAAGCCCGCGCGGAAAGGAGTACGAGGGTTCACTGGTTCGGCTGCGGTGTGAGGCTGTCGTTGCCACAGGGCCTGGCCAACGGTGGGAATAGTAGGGGCGGTGAGGCCTCCGCGGCAGCACAACCGGCCACAGGAGGCAGGAGCATGCGGCACGACCGGCGCTGCTTTGGGCGGCTGGAGCAAGAAGACCAGAGGTTGAAGAAGCACTACGGCCGTTGGATGGACATCGTACGGTCACTGGAGCTAGAATCATTCATATTGATTAAGTTGACGAAGCACTCCGTCCCCGTCAACTTAGTAGGCCCACAAGTCAGCCACCCACCAAGGTGGGTCCCAACTAGCAGGGGGAATATTCATTTTTTTGTGCGTAATAAGGAGGCACTTCCGGTGGGTCTGAGCTGACAGCGGGGGGAACGTTTTTTTTCACGAAATACGGTGGCCCGTCTAGTGGGTCCCAGTACTCAGGGGGAAACGCTTTTTTTGCCAAATACGATGGCCCGTCCGGTGGGTCCCTGCTGTCAGGTGGAGGAATAATTATTTTCCGCGTAATAAGGAGGCACTTCCTTGCTACTGCCATGGACCCAGCTGTCAGCCTCTCCACGTACAGTACTCTTCCGATGGAAGTCGTTCCTTGACCACATTGACCACGCTGCACCGAAATCACCAGGGCGGTGGACGGCCGCGAGGCCTAGGAAGGGGACGACGCGGAGCCGGGAAGATGCGGCAGTGGATGCCCACGCGGAGAGGAGTACGAGGGTTCACTGGTTCAGCTGCGATGTGAGGCTGTGGTCGCCGCAGAATAACAGGGGGTGTGGGTGAGTAGAGGGATGCCCTGGCCAGCGATGGGAGTAGTAGGGGGCGGTGAGGCCTGCACGGGAGGCGGGAGCAGGCGGTCCCATCGGCGCTGGATTTGGCGTCTAGAGCAAGAAGATCAGAGATTGAAGAAACACGACGGATGTTGGATTGACATCCAATGGTTACGTCTGCTAGAATCGTTTGTTGACGTATATAATAGCTAAAAAATATTGCACACGCGTCAACTTAATAGGCCCATAAGTCAGACCATTCCATCTTTTTTTAATAATTTATATATAGCTCATTGCGACTTCTTATGCAATTTATTGTAGTCCGTTTTTTTGGATTGGCCAGGGCCAATTTCGCATATTTTTGTGGGTTCCAAACTATTTTTAATACCGAAATGTCAAGCCATATTTAAAGTACTTTGAAGATATATTTAAATTAGGTTAATGCCCAGTGAAATAGGAATCTGAAAATGTGAAAAAATTCAGAAATTATAAAGTAATTGCCAATTTGTCATCTATTTTTATATTTACAACCAATTTCATATTACTTTCAAGATTTGCAGGCATCTTGAAAGAGTTGCAGCCCATCAGGGCATAGAAAAATAAATAGGCCTGGATTGGGTATTCTTCAGAAAAAATAAACCGGGCTCATTTTCACAAAGAAAAAATAGCTGGGCTGGTCACATGGTGAACACAATATAAGCCTGGGCTAGACGGGCCACAGCCCAGTTCAAACCCTGCTCCGTCTCAACAATAACAAACAAAATACTGCTCAAGCTGCTACGTCCCAGGTGTCAGCCGATCTTGTGTTGTTCTCTTGTCTATTGACTATATACGCTCACAATGTCGTGGGTCCCAGATGTCAGGAAAACACTAGGAAGAAGCATTTTATTTTTCCTTACGCTGACATGGTGGGCCCGTACTGTCGTCCTCTCCACGTACTTCTGCCGATTCCTGTTGTTTGTTGACCATGTTGACAACGCGAGAGGGCGGTGCCGTGGCGAGCGCACCAAAGCGCGCGGAGGACGACGGCGAGGCCTCAGACATCGGCGTTAACGATTTAGGAGACGGTGGGGCGGCGATGCGTGTGCTGAGGCGCAGCCTGCCGTGGGAGGCGGAAGCAGGCGGCCCCACCGGCGCTGGTTTGGTTTTGGCGGCTGGAGGAAGACAGGACTGAAGAAACACGATAGACTGTAAAAGCAGCAGGAGTACTTAACAACCTTAACTAAAACCAGCAGGGGCACTTAACAACCATAGATGAAAGCAGTATGAGTACTTATACAGGTTCAACCGTACAAAGCACGGCTCAAACAGTGCTACTTTGCCTACAATTAACCAAGGGTGAGGCCGCGAAGCCCCAAGACAAGGCACATGCGCCACGCCGCGCAACCACAACCTTCTGAAAGTGGCTTCATCTCGCAATGTGGTCAATAAACAGGATATTCGCTTTGGAGCCATGGAAAAGCAGGAACATAATCTTCTGTCCTATTCTCCAAGATGGACGGGCCTTCATTATTCGAGACGACCCATGAATAAGTATCTTTTCACCTCCAAGGGGAATGGAGTAGGTCGACATAAACATCATGTTGTGACCAAGCGCAAGTCTGACCCGACTATGGTCAGGCATCTGTATAGGAACAATAGAACTGGGCAGTTTCTGTTTCAAGAAGATCACAGCTGTAAAACTGTGTATAAGCAATAGTTTATGAACAACATATATAACAGAAAACGGCTCGTATCATAAGTTTCTCGACACAGTTGGACCTGTTCAACGAGTGCAGCAGTGGCACACATATCCCACGTGGCCTGCCACCATTGAAACGCCCCACAAGGACCTCAAGACGATCAATAAAGTGTAGGAACTTGTTGATGTCATCCCACTCAACTTCAGTGCCATCAGTAATAGCCGAGTTGTTACAGAATAACAAACGAGCAGCATGCTTAACTCTGAAAAAACCTACACGTGCCACCAATTATAAGAAAACATTAGTTAGAAGTAGCATCTTCGTGAGAGATTCGTTGCTACTTCTAAAGTTAAATTGTGATTAGTTAGACAGAATAGGTGGATTAAGAAGTAATCGAGGCAACAAGCAAGAACCAGATACAAAACTAACATGGATGAACAATTGGAACGACGTCGGGGTGGAAGATCATAGTGAAGATGAGACCGGGTTCTGCTATTTCCATCAACATTCGTGCACCAACTTTCAGTCCGTAACACTTGAGAAAGTTTATCCAAGTTCGGCCATAAAAAAAGCAGCGATCTTCTTGGTTCATGAACCCAACTCGAAACTTATATACATAGCTTGTCTTCACTGTGACCATTAAACTGGTGTATTCCATTATGGCAAGGCCGAGCATCTTGAGTACATGTGTTCTGGCAGAGCAAATAATGCACTGCAGGAAAAATAATATGAGAACACAATGTATTCCCTATCCAAATCTAGAAATAACTTCCTCCTTCACGTCAGTGTTGACCATCGTACTGGTAGTACCTTTTATCCGAATATAGCAATCCAAATTTCCAAATTAGTCGACAGCATGTTCAAAAAAAACCACCCTCCCGGATAGAAAAGAGGATTCTAGGAACATACTGTGCGCGTTTTAAAATCCTGTGTTAGGATGAGAAGGAACAAGTGTGGCGTCTCGCCGAGGGCAGAGAAACCTGTAGGGTCCTCGCACTTTGGGCACTGCAAATGAAACACACTAGATTCAGTAGGAAGAAAAATGCATCAACGGCGGCGGCTGCCATCCTAGGATTACCCGCGACCAAGGGACTTGGATTTATCGGGGATTGATGAAGAATTCGTACTTGGTTATCCATGAGAAAACCCTATGCAATCGCCGAGAGGGGGTTTTCTCTGAACAAGCAGACGAGGGAGAAGGGGATTCAGGCCCAGTGAAATATTGCCGCTTCGTCCGTCCAGCTTACTGCTAAATCTTGAAAGGGGGGGGGGTTGTGATTTGACGGCTCATTGGGCATTACTGCGGCGCTACGACCGTGGTGTGTCTACCGTGCAGTTGTGCACTCTAATTTTTACATATGGCACGTGGACCCCATTGTTGGATGCCCCACATATCAGCGAAAGGAAGTAGAAAGACAGGAGTAACTAGTTACACAAAAATATATTTTTGACAGAGAGATACTCCCTCTGTAAAGTAATATACAAATCTTTTATATCACAACTTTATACATAAGAAAAATCAAGGGGAATATATATAACATATATAATTATAAAAAACAGAGTTGTTTTTAACACAATATAGATGAGTTGGTGATGATGGTGTGCCTGCCATCCTGCAATATAGGCCGTCAGATTTATATCTAACGAATAGGAAGGAAACTATGGCAATTTTGCAAAAAGGTACCCACACACCTCTCCAAATTTGCAAATAAGGCCTTCCCTCGTTGATCCTTTTCTCTCACAAGATAAAATACTCATACAAATGCATCTTGATGTTACGTGCAACGCACGAGCATTATGGGGGTTCAGCTGAGAATATAATACTCAGACAGGCTCACGGCTCTAGAGTTTGGGCCGCAGGCCCACCCTGCATGTTTGGGGGCCCATGTGTTCTACCTTAGCGCTTTTCATATTGCAAGCGATCGGTACGCGCTGGTTTTAGATGCTGTCGCAAGGCGAATACGTAAAATTGAATAAAGCACGGCAGCTGTTGGAATGAAATCGAACGACAGTTCCTAACCAGCAATGAGAGTTGCAATTCTATCAATGATATACCATGTGATAACTAATACTGTCGTATTACTTATACACACATGACACTTGTTTCACCATGCCAGATTATTACATCAAAATCTCTCGTAGGATAGAACAGTTCGGCAGTTGCGTGCTGCTACTAAAGAATTTCAAAGTTGATTTGGACCAGCTCTCCTTGCCGAGAAAGTTCAATTTTGAGATCATCCCCTACCGCAAGATATGATTTAAATTTGAACCTTGACCATCCTTTAGCATCAATCATCATGCGACCATCCTTTGTACTTACGGTATATTGAGCAGGTTCATTCACACCAAGGTTGCGCATGGTAAGAGAAACTTGGCCGCTGTCGCCCGGATTGTTGAACGACTCCCTCGTTGCTCTATGAATTATCTGTTTGCAAACAAGAAGACATACCCAAACAGTTAGATCAACACAGTGAATCATGCGAAACAACATGGAAAGAAAAAAGAACAAAACACTTGGGCGGCCGATGCTTACCAAGAAGGTGGACATGTCGGTTTTTGTAAGGACTTTGGTATATGAAGTGCGAACTATAGCATAGTCTGTTGACGGTGCAACTGCTTGTTCGGTTGCCACTGCACGGGCCGGAGCAGATGCAAGTGCAAGTGTTGGTGCAGGTGCCAAAGCCACTGCTGCTGCCGGAGATGGTGCTCCTTATAGAGCTAGTGCCGGTGTCGGAGCAGGTGTCGGTGTTAATGCTCGATCCTCCGGTAGATCAGCCTGATCCGTTGATGCGGTCGGTGCCCAATCCACAGCTGGATCAGACTGAGTTGTTGTCGCTGTCAGTGCTAGAGCAACTGTCGATGCTCGATCCGTTGCTGAAGGTGGTACCGATGTGCGAGACAGCGGTGATCATGTCTGGTCTGCTATGATCAGCTTTCTAACTTGACTAGGCTTCGTGACCATGATCCAGTTTTTCCTTCATTTCTTTTAAACGCGAGAAGGACTAATTGTGGCATTTTTGTTAAACCAAATTGCAGTTCATCATAGGGATTCAGCTTGTACTTAGACAACAGACTGATCCAATTTTTTCCAGTAATATAAGTGATGGACAGTGCCTTCGTTACTGACACGACATTAGAAGTGAAACCTGTAAAAATAGTCATCGTAGAGCAAACCAAACGGTTTATTCTGTGATGAATGTCACATGGCAAAACCTGCATCGTAAAATTGCATGAAAAGAAAGAAAACATGACATTAAATCAATAAGATTTAGACAGTAAATCAATAAGATTTACTTGATGTGACACGAGTGAAACCTTACCAGGAAATCACTATGTTGAAGTACTAAACAGAAGCTTGATCGTCCAACTACGAGTGGCATGCAGGGGCCCCACCTACTCCCACAAGCATGTAAGTGCATCTAGTGCCCCTTAGTGATTTTGGTGTATTGAAGACTTATAGATTAAGGGACTAATACGTTTGTGAGTGTACACAGGTCTATAAGTCTATGAGGAGTTTGATATTTACAGGAAAAGTCGACCCCTAAAAAGGAATATCTTCGACTGAAGATTTTGGTATTTCTGAAGACTTTCATGAAGACGTTGAAAGTGAAGAAATTGGTGTGTCCGGGAAGACTTGATATTCATGCGAGGAATATGAATCTTGAAGACTTTTGTTTTCATAGTTTTGTTTTTCTCTTTCTTGAGTCATAGGAAACACCGTACTGTTAAAGGGGGTAGGAAAAATTTCCATGTGATGCTCAACTTAAAATCCTACACCTACCAATCCCTTCGAGTGAAGCCATTGGAAATCTCATACAGTTCAGTCAGTTTCTTCAGTGACAGAGACGAAGTTCTTCTGGTCTCTGAGGAATTTTTCCTGACTGAGGAGTTAGGAATTCGCCAGTGCGGATTGGCTACACAGTGAGGAACATGATAGCCCTGAGGATTTTACTACTCAAAATTCCGACCGTTGCTGTGCTATGCGCCAGCTGTCCTAAAATATCTATCCACCTAACGGTCATATCATTGAAGGGCATTTATGTCTTATCATGTCGGGCTGCTCCCTAGGCTATAAATAGCCGCCCCCTACAACCACTAGCTAGTTGGCTGCTCCGAGAGAAACTGACACTTGTCATTTGAGAGCAACCCATCCTCTGAGGACTTTGAGCGAAAACATCAAGTGAGGAAAAACCAAAAACCCAAAACCCAAACACCTACAAACCCCAAGTGATTGAGCATCACTGAAGAGATTGATCCTGAGTGGATCCGACGCTTGTTACCTTTGAAGATTGTGCTTCTTCCAGACGGTTAGGCGTCATGGTCTAGAGCATCTAAGAGGAATTGTGGATCACCGAGTGACCAAGTTTGTGAAGGTTTGGAAGTCGCCTGAAGACTTACCACGAGTGATTGGATGAGGTCTGTGTGACCTTAGTTCAAGGAGAATACGGTGAGGACTGGGTGTCTTGGACTAAGTGTCCTTGACTGGGTGTCCGGGACTGTGTGTCCTCGAGTTTAAATACTCAGCCGCTCCAACCAGACATACAACTGAGACAGCAGTTGGAACTGGTCTACCAAATCATTGTCTTCACCAAGCTTACTAGTTCTATTCCCTCAACTCTTTCATTTACTCATAACTGTGTTGTGTGTTTGTTCATATCTGTGTTTGAAGACTTTGACTGAAGACTTTCTCAATTTCCTCAGTTCAATTTCTTCAGTCTGTTTGTCTTCATCGTGTCTTATCTTGTGGTTACGCTTCCTGTACTCTGTGCCTGTCTTCATTTCATCATGATGACTATGCTTGTATTCTGTTATGTTTACTTTTGAGTACTCATTCCGCTGCTAGTAGTTCTTTGCTAAGGAATTTCCTCACCGGCAAATTCCTCAGTGAAGAATTTTCATAAAAATTACCTATTCACCCCCCTCTAGTCGATATAACGCACTTTCAATTGGTATCAGAGCAAGGTACTCCCTTGTTCTGTGTGATTTTGGTTTAACCGCCTAGAGTTTTAGTTATGTCGACCGCAGGTATGATCAAGGTCTCTGCTGGGCGTCCTACCTTCGATGGGACGGACTACCCCTACTGGAAGAATAAGATGTGAATGCATCTTGAAGCAATTGATAACGATCTATGGTATGTTGTGGAAAATGGTGTTCCCTTAGTCACACCATCTCTGAATGCTGCTGATGTGAAGAGATTCAAGCAACTCGACTCTCAAGCGAAGAATATCATATGTGGCCATCTGAGCAAAGGACAGTATGGCAAAGTGAGTGCTTTGGAGACAGCGAAGCTTATCTAGGACAGGTTGTCCAAAGTGAATGAAGGAGTCTCAACTCAGCGTGACTCTCGAGTTGATGTTCTTCGCAATCTCTTCAACCGCTTCAAAAGACTCGAAAATGAAAATGTTCAACAAACCTTCGATCGCCTCACGGACATCTCAAATGAGCTTCAAGCACTTGGTGCCACTGACATCACCGACCATGAGGTGGTGAAGAAATTGCTGAGATCGCTTGATTCCTCATTAGACACTCTGGCATTGATGATACAAGAACGTGCTGATTACAAGTCACTTGATCCCGCTGATATTCTCGAGAGGCTAAATACTCATGAGTTCCAACTTGCTGAAAAGAGAGATCTCTATGGTTCAAGATATGGCAGAACACATGCACTGAAGGCCAAGGCAGTATTTGAGTCCGAAGATGAAGAATCTGGTAGCAGCCTAGCTCTCGCTACTGCATTCGTCAGCAAGTCTATCTTCAACACTGAAGAAAATGACCTCACCAACAAGGCTGATGAAAGCGATGATGACTACGCTCCCACCTATTGCTTCATGGCAAAGGGTGCCAAGGTACTCAAATATACCTCCTCTGAATCAAGTGAAAATGAATCTGATGAAAACCTTAAGCCCAACTATTCTAAACTTGCTAAGATTGCTATAAAACAACAAAGGGCTTTAAAAAAGGTTCAAAACATGCTAAATAAAAGTGATGATATGTTGGGTGAAGAAATGGATCGCACTGAAACTTTGACTGAAAATCTTTAGAGACTTCAGTCCAAGCTTGACAAACTTCAAAGTCATCATAACACTCTCTTATCGGATCATGAGAAGCTTTCTTATGAATTTCTTCAAAGAAAGCAAGATCTTGAGAAGCTAAGAGTGAGTTATGAGGATCTTCAGAAGGAGCGCGATTCATTACTTGCTCAACAAATCAGCGCTTCTCAGGAAGAATTTGTTCCTCCATGCTTGAAGTGCATTGAATGTGAATCTGCTAATTCTTCACCTGAATGTTCAAATGCTGCTAATGTTTCAAATTCTTCACATGCCTCTGCTATCACTAATTCCTCATCTAAGGACATTGCTAGTATCACTGACAATGCAGGGCTGAAGGAATTGTACACGATAGGCATGTACAAAAGCCTCAAAGGGCATCAAGATCTTTGTGATGTGCTTAAAAAGCAGATCCTCAACAGGAACCCTAGGAAAGAGGGTATCGCCTTTGAGAGGAAACTCAATGCTGATGGTACATATTGGAAGCCTGAGCAGTACCCCAAAACTACATGGGTTGCTGCAAAGGGACCTCCAGTTGATCCATCTAACTTATCTGGATTTGCATGTGAATCTCCTCATTCTGATGATGAGTCAATTGACTCCAACTATAAACTGTTCAAAAATCGGAATGGTGAAGTATTTGCTAGATATGTTGGCACTAACTGCAGGAACGGCTCCCTATGAAGAAAATTTGGGTTCCCAAAAGATGCCTTGAAAATCTTCAGGTGAATGTCATCATGACGCCACTTGTGAAGAATAGGAACCCCAGATCAAATTCTTCATATGGACCAAATTCCTCATATGGATCAAAGTCCTCATATGAACATCATCGTGCTAACCCATCTGTTTCGCAGGGAAGATCTAAGGATTATGGATATGTGCATTATTCTTCAAATCATTATGTCCATAAGTCCTCGAAGAAGTTCTCTGCATACTCTTATGCTTACTCTAAACCCTCTTATGTGAAACGAAATGGATTGGCTTCTATGCCATCCTTCTCGTATGGAGCTCGCGGAATGATGAACTCTTTGCCACCTCTTCAGATGTGGGTGGTGAAGAAAAAGAACTAATCTCTTCTGCAGGGTCAGGTCTCCAGACGCACATAATCGTCTGAAGAATTTGCTGGAGACCTGAGCATTGCCTGATAGGACGCAGGCTAATCATGAAGAAATGAACTTTAATTTCTCACGTCCTCATATTGCTTTATCAGTTCTTTTACTTGATGAAATTGATCTGATCAATTGATGTCATATTCTTCACTGATGAAGTATATGAGTTTGTAAGCTGCACTAATTCATCTGCAGGATGATCAACCCAAAGCCACTGAGTGGGTCCTCGATAGTGGATGTACAAACCACATGACTGGTGCAAGAATCTATTGATGGATGCTCCATTATCTCCGTCGCATCTGAAGCATATCATCTTTGCTGACAAAGGCAAAAGTCAGGTATTGGGTCTAGGTAAGGTTGCGATTACAAAGGATCGACACATGGACAAAGTCATGCTTGTTGAGTCCTTAGGATACAACCTTATGTCTGTCTCAATGCTTTGTGATCTTCATATGGTTGTTGTCTTTGGCAAGTACCGTTGTGTTGTGGTTATGGAAGCTGACAATTCCAAAGTCTTCGAAGGCTTTAGGAGAGGAGACCTGTATATTATTGATTTCTCTACAGGACCACAACCAGCCGTGTGCTTACTTGCAAAAGCTTCAGAAGGATGGCTCTGGCATCGACGACTTGGTCATGCAGGCATGAGGAATTTGCACACGCTTGTGAAGAAGAAGCATGTCATTGGCATCGAGAATGTCAAATTCCTCAAGGATCACCTATGCGGAGCCTGTGAAGCTGGGAAGATGACCAAGGCCAAGCATCCAGCGAAGACTATCATGACCACCACTCTCCCGTTTGAATTGCTTCACATGGATCTCTTTGGTCCTAATCATTATTCTGCTATTTCAAATGAAGCATCTCAATATGGCTTTGTTATTGTTGATGATTATTCTCGCTACACATGGGTACACCTTGTTACTTACAAACATGAAGTGCAGGAAGTCTTCAAACGATTTTCCTCGAGGGCTTCAACCAACTTTGGTGTGAAGATCAAGCACATCAGAAGTGACAATGGCACTGAGTTCAAGAATTCTGGTCTCGATGACTATCTTGATGAACTTGGTATTACTCATGAGTTATCTGCTCCTTACACTCCTCAGCAGAATGGCGTCGTGGAGCGCAAGAACAGGACTCTTGCTGAGATGGCTCGCACTATGCTTGATGAATACAAAACGCCTCGTCATTTCTGGACTGAGGCAATTGATACTGTGTGCCACATCATCAACAGAGTATATCTTCACAAATTCTTCAAAAAGACTGCCTATGAACTCCTCACTGATAAGAAACCCAATGTAAGTTATTTCAAAGTCTTCGGTGCTAAATGTTGGATTAGAGATCCTCATCACAACTCAAAATTTGCACCGAAAGCACATGAAGGTTTTATGCTTGGTTACGGAAAGGACTCGCACACCTACAGAGTCTTCAACAACGTTCTTCACAAAGTTGTTGAAATTGTAGATGTGCGGTTCGATGAAACTAATGGCTCACAAAGAGAGCACCTACCTACTGTGATAGATGAACCAGCACCTGAGGAAACTATCAAGTTCAAGGCTACTGAGGATGTCATTCCTATTGAAGAATCTTCTGAAGAATTCATTCCAGAACATGAAGAATGTCAAGCTAATGCACCTGAAGAAAATGCTGAAGAAAATGGTGCTGAAGAAAACGCTGATCAAACTCTTCAACGATAACCAGCTCATCCTCGCATTGCAAAAGAAGTGCAAGTTGAAAAGATCATTAATGACATCAAAGCACCAGGTCCTCTCACATGCTCAAAAGCTTCACATTTGTCTAACTTTTGTGGGCAGTATGCTTTTGTCTCTATTACAGAGCCCACTAAGGTAGATGAAGCATTTCTGGAGCCTGAGTGGATTCAGGCCATGCAAGAAGAATTACATCAGTTCGAGCTCAACAATGTTTGGGAACTGGTCAAACGTCCAGATCCTCGCAAGCACAATATCATCGGCACAAAGTGGATCTACCGTAACAAGCAAGATGAAAATGGCCTTGTGGTGAGGAATAAGGCACGGCTTGTAGCTCAAGGCTACACACAGGTTGAAGGAATTGATTTCGATGAAACTTTTGCACCTGTTGCTAGACTTGAGGCTATTCGCATATTACTTGCTTATGCTAACCATCCTGATATCACTTTATATCAAATGGATGTGAAAAGTGCATTCCTCAATGGTAAGCTTGAGGAAGAAGTATATGTTGCTCAACCCCCAGTTTTGAAGATCCAAAGAATCCTAACAAAGTCTTCAGACTCAACAAGGCCCTCTATGGCCTCAAGAAGGCCCCACGGGCTTGGTATGATACCATGAAGGAACTCCTCATGAAGAAAGGCTTCAAACCCGGTTCACTCGACCCTACTCTTTTCACTAAATCTTATGATGGTGAATTGTTTGTGTGCCAAATATATGTTGATGATATTATCTTTGGTTGTACTGACCAACGTTATAGTGATGAATTTGCCTATATGATGAGTGAAGAATATCAAATATCTAGGATGGGAGAGTTGAAATTCTTCTTAGGTCTTCAAATTCATCAACAACACAATGGCATATTCATCTCTCGGGAGAAATACCTCAAGGATGTACTGAGGAAATTCAGCATGCAAGATTGCAAAGGCGTCAAAATTCCTATGGCCACAAATGGCCATCTGTGCACTGATGAAAATGGTATTGACTTTGATCATAAGGTATACCGCTCCATGATAGGTTCCTTATTGTACTTATGTGCATCTAGGCCAGATATAATGCTTAGTGTTTGCATGTGTGCCCGATTTCAAGCTACACCAAAGGAATCACACCATAAGGTTGTGAAGCATATTCTTTGATATCTAGCTCACACACCAACACTTGGATTGTGGTACCCCAAGGGCTCGGCTTTTGATCTTGTTGGATATTCTGACTCTGACTATGCTGGTGATCGTGTGGATCGCAAGTCAACATCTGGTACATGTCATTTCCTCGGACGATCTTTGGTCTGTTGGTCCTCGAAGAAACAGAACTGTGTATCACTATCTACTGCTGAAGCTGAGTACATTGCCGCTGGTTCTTGCTGTGCCCAATTGCTATGGATGAAGCAAACTCTCAAGGACTACGGCGTCAACATGAAGAATGTGCCTCTCTTCTGTGACAATGAGAGTGCCATCAAGATTGCTCACAACCCAGTTCAGCACTCGAAGACAAAGCACATTCAGGTTCATCATCATTTTCTTCATGATCATGTGTTGAAGGGCGACATTTCTATTGAGCATGTGAAGACTGAAGAACAGCTAGCTGATATCTTCACAAAGCCCTTGGATGAGAAGAGATTTAGCAAGTTGCGGTGTGAGCTAAATATCCTAGAATCTTCGAATGTTCTTTGAAAAGGACACTCATCCTAACACTTATGCAAAATTGATGACTTAGATGTGCAACACATGAAGAAACGTTTTTCTTCAATCAATGAAGAATAACACTCTTAGTGTGAAGAAATTAATGAAGAATTTGATTCTCAGAACCCTACGATAATTGTACGCGGTGTCTGAAATCATCATTCTTATACGATGGGTCACGCCACCACCAAAAGTTGAAATTCCTCAATTATTCATATTCTTCAACTTTGCATTGTCTTCACTTGTCCCGTCGTTTTTCTTCATTGGCTATATATATATATATATGTATATATATGAGTTTATGTCCTCTACAGCATTCACTTATTGCTACTTCTTCAAGTTGGTTTTCTGCTAAGTGAATGTGATCGGACCCTTCCCCTCTATGCTATACTCAACCCAATCTGTTCACAAATTCTTCATGTGCATTCTATTTGAAACTCGTTCAAAATCTTCACTATGTCCTTGTCAGCTGAAGAAATTGCGAACGGAACTTTAAAACCTATCTTATCGAAATTTTCGGCTTTGCCGCTCAAACAGTTCCGCATCCCACGATACACTTATCCACTCACCCACGATCTAACACGATCTCCACCTCTCACTACGTGGGTGACACATGTCATGCGAATGAGAAGGGTCAGGGGCACGTTCATCCAATTTCTTCGGGCGAGCAGTTTTTCACCGTGGCTATAAATACCCCTCCTTCCCTTCCTCACTTCTTTTACTCCGCTCGACCTCTCTCTCCAGCTCGAGCTTCTCAAACCCTAGCGCCGCCGCTACTTCATCGCCGCCGGTGAGGAAGAGCTTCACTGCCTCGACCTCGTCGCCGACGTACTCGCGCCGACCGCGGAAATCTTCACTCCGCCGTCGCCGTAGCCGTCTTCCTTCGCCAAGTTAGGGCGTGGAAGATCTGCACAGACGAACTTCACATCTCCTCACTCCAGTTCGTCGTGTTCTTCATCTAGGGTAATTAAAATTTACTTTTACTGCCCTCGTTGATTCGAATGATTATCTACAAAATCTTCAAAAAGTGTTTTTCTTCATATCTTCACACACTGAACACCTCACAAGTCATCTGTTCTTGATTCGTTTCTCTAAGCATCATTTTTCTTCAAGATTCCTCAATTGTGTGGATCTTCGATCTATACAACTCTAGAACCTAAGACAAAGAACGCTTAGTGAAAATCTTCAAGACTCATCTGGTCAAATTCCTCAAACTTGTTCTTTTTGAAAAACCTTCTGAGAATGCATATGACCTCTCCAAATTCCTCGCAACTATACTCTGTTCACAGGTACTCATGTCAGCTGCTGAATCACTAGGTTCTCATCAACTTAACTCATTTGCAGCGTTCCTTGAAGAAAAGTTGCATTCTTCTTCAGAGAATTCAATTGTTCAAATTCCTCAACTGAAGAAAATGGTTGATGGTAAGAAGCCACAGAAGGGAGGAAAGAGGCCTGAGGTAAATACATCATTTGAGATCCCTGATGACATATATGCTGAGTACTGCGCACCTACTGA
This sequence comes from Triticum urartu, assembly GCF_056163025.1. Taxonomy (NCBI): domain Eukaryota; kingdom Viridiplantae; phylum Streptophyta; class Magnoliopsida; order Poales; family Poaceae; genus Triticum; species Triticum urartu. Next base: position 441,713,350 of record NC_141879.1, on the reverse strand, counting down.
GGAAACCAAGAATGAGCGCAAAGTGCGCAAACAGAGGATAGAGAGGAGATGGGCAAGAGAATGGAGGGAGTACAGGTATGTCACTCCTAAGTACATGAAGAAATTCGCACTCAATCCTCCATGCCCAAGAGCTCCATTGGCACCTGGCCAAATAGCAGATCCCACCAGCCTCAAGCGCGGTGAGGACTATCCTGATGAATGGGCTAAGCGCCAAGCCAAGCTGGCTAAGCAAGCCAGAGAAGCAGTGAGGAAATTCAATGAAGACTCTGCTGCTGCTGCCTCTGCTGTCAAGCCAAAGAAGGCTATGTCGAAGAAGCCTGCGCGCAAGCCAAGTGCTTCACCAACAATGCCCTCAAGGCCAAGTTTCTCAGCAACGCCCTCACGGCCAGAATCATCGATGCCCTCACGGCCAATTCCTCATGCTGCTCCTGTTCCTCCAAAGTCCTCAGCTCCTCCGCTAAAGCCTTCAGCTGTTCTGACTAAATCCTCAGCACCTGTGCATCTCGCCTCGTGCCAAAGGACCAACGGCATCTCCATCGCCTCAGGTGTCTCAGCTAGTTCCTCAGCTGCACCAAGTTCCTCAGTTGTCCCCTCACTACTGAAGACAAAGGCCACTGCTGGACGAGATCCTAACCCAAGTCCTCAAAAGAAGGAAGTCGCTTTCCAAGTGCCGTCTGATGAAGATGAAGCTGATGATGATGAACTTGCAGAAATCATCAGAGACAGGCAAGTCAGGGCCGCTAGAGCCAAAGGATCAGAGGTGCCACTGCTTTTGGATCCCAAGCTGATCCTCGACTACATTGATGATTGGCACAAGGACCCCAACACTCCCTTGCCTGACTTCAAGCTGACTCCTGGCCAGAGTCACATGCTGACCCACTTCATTCAAGAAGAAAAGTGGAAATTTGAGAAGGTCAGGCAGATCAAGAAAGCGCAGTACAAGAAAGAGTGCTATCTGAAGAAAAACGTTGTCTCTATGACAACTGAAGAACTTGTCACTATTCAGACTGAGATCAAGAAACTCAGTGATGACTTTGACGCATATCGCGTTGATTGGCTTGGAGCCAAGGTTCTTTTTGTGAAACTTGCGGATAACTTCACTTCCAATGTTGCAGCCCCAACGCAACAGGAAATTCCTCAGGCTGAAGCATCTGCTCAGCCTACTGAAGAAAATGCCAGCACCACTGATGACAATCAGGCTGCTGAAGATAATGTGAGTTCCAGGGCTGATGACTGAATTCCAGCCGCTGAAGAAATTGCCAGGGCACCCACTAGTGGTGTGCCTGAAGAAAATCAACCAGATTACTCAGCTGCTCGTGCACCAACTCCAACTCCAATCCTTCCATCTGCATCAGATGTGAAGAAGACCAAGGCTGCAGAGCGTGCTGCAGTGAAGAAAAGGAAAGCATCAGTTGCTTCAGATTCTTCAGCTCCGAAGAAAATGAAGCCTATGACAAGTTCATTTGCAAATCCGATTGATGCTGTTCCCATCTCAACCAGGCCATCAAAGGACCTTGTTCCTTTTGATGAAGAATATGTGATCCCCAGTGGATCTGATGAAGAAACTCCTTCTGCTGCTTCGTCTGAACCATTGGATGAAGAAATTGAAGTGGATGCGATCCCTTCAACACCTATCATCTCCTCTCCTATGCCTCAGTTCACAGCTAAAGAGGCTGGCATTGAAGAAATGGAAGATGAAGATGTGGACATTGGCTGCTCCACACCCATAATCAGTGATGAATTCTGGGAAAGTCAGCATCCAAACTCTCCAATGTTCACCCCTCTACAGCAAATTCCTCAGTCCCCCACACAAACTGTACACATGGGCTCTTAAGAAACTCATCCCAATGCATCTGTCCATGAGGAAAATCCAGCCACTAGCGCTGAAGAAACTGTTGCTGCTGAACAACCAACGACGTAGACTGCCACTGAGGAGGAACCAGAAATTCCTCAGCCTGAAGAACCTGTGATTGAGATTCTTGAGGTCGTGATGCAACTCACTGACACTCCTCTACCAAAGCCAAAGGATCCTTTCTCACGCAAGCAAAAGTTCAAGGCTGATGATTTCTTCGGTGAGCACATCTTCTTCGAAGATTACAACCCATATGACTCTGCTCGCATTAGGAAGAGACGTTTCTGGACTGCTAGTCAAGCAAAATTCTATTCCTCAGTGTTGTTTAACAAGGAGAAGATTTTCTACCACAAGCATATTCCTCACGTGGATATGGAATCTCTGTCGTGCTTCGCACCAGTCCTCGGTGTTCTTCACGATGCTGGACTGCTCAACTTTTGCTCTGACATCTGCGATTGGAATGAAGAACTGATTCTTCAATTCTATGCAACACTGCACATCACCGGAGATGCTGAAGATGTGAATTCATGGGTGCTGGACTGAAAGTGCTAGTGATCGACTAGAGGGGGGGTGAATAGGCGATTTTTATGAAAGTCTTCAAAACATGGAAGCTTCGAAGACAAACGATAGAAATAAACCTATTACCATACAACGGAAGGTAGACTACACTAGGAAAAGCATAGTCAAGTATTCAATGAAGTGAAAGCATAATGACTAATAGCAGCTAGGCAGTAAAGACCAGGTAGGAAGATATTGTGAAGCCAATCAGAACAAGTAGTCACTCAGTGAAGACAAAAGATAATGCAATCATACAATGACTTCACAAGAACCAACAGTAAGCAAAGGGAAGGGAAGGATGAAACTAGTGACTCGTTGAAGACAATGATTTGTTGGACCCGTTCCAGTTGCTGTGACAACTGTACGTCTAGTTAGGGAGGCTGAGATTCAACTCAGAAGACCTCGTCTTCACCTTATTCCCCTTGAGCTAAGGACACCCAGTCCTTGCCCAATCACTCTGGTAAGTCTTCAAGGTAGACTTCCAAACCTTCACAGACTTCGTTCACCGGCGATCCACAATGACTCTTGGATGCTCAGAACGCGACGCCTAACCGGCTGGAGGATTCACAGTCCTCAAGTGTAATAAGTCTTCAGATCACACATACAGGAAGACTTAAGTGATGCCTAACACTCTTTGGCTCTGGGTGTTTAGGGCTTTATCCTCGCAAGGAATTCTCTCTCAAAGGCTTCGAGGTGGGTTGCTCTCAAACGACAAAAGCCGTACTCTAACTCTGAGCAGCCAACCATTTATGGTTGTAAGGGGTGGGCTATTTATAGCCACTAGGCAACCCGACCTGATTTGTCCGAAATGACCCTGGGTCATTAAGGAACTGACACGTGTTCCAACGGTCAGATTTCCAACACACACGGCAACTTTACTTGGGCTACAAGCAAAGCTGACTTATCCAACTCTGGACAAGATTTGCTCTCATAGTCTTCACTCGAAGACATAGGATTTTGGTTAGGCATCACTTCAGTCATTCTGACTGGTTCTCTTGGACCCCACTTAACAGTACGGTGGTTCTTATGACTCAACAAAGAAGAAAAAGAACAACGAAAGAACTAAGTCTTCGCGCTCCATAGTCTTCATGTGATGTCTTCTCTTGTCATAGTCTTCAATGTGAATGTCTTCACATACCACCTTTGTCTTCAATGTCTTCTTACATTTTTAGGGGTCATCTCTGGTAGGAAAACCAAATAAATGAGGGACTTCTACCTGTGTTATCCTGCAATTCTCACAAACACATTAGTCCCTCAACTAGGTTTGTCGTCAATACTCCAAAACCAACTAGGGGTGGCACTAGATGCACTTACAATCTCCCCCTTTTTGGTGATTGATGACAAACTAGTTGAAGTTTTCAACGGGGAATAAAATATGTGAAATTGTAAAGGATAGGTTATTGTCTTCATAAGTGGAAAAGGCTCCCCCTGAAGATGTGCATATAAGTAATTTGCTTTGGGTATGCAAATGCACATGGCAGGTTGTACTTGTGGAGATCCTCTTCAACTTATGATGACAATTCATCATGCATGAAAAGTATGTGAAGATAATGACATGCATAATGAAAAATGGACGTCTACAAAATGATCTAAGTGCGGAATTTATCGTCGCACATGCGGAATTTATCATCGCATCACAGTAAAGCAAATAAGTAGCAGACGACCATCGAGTTTGAGTGTTACAACTCAAAGAACCAAATGTATCAAAACGCAAGAGTTGTAAACACTAGGCAAAATATAAAACCACCGCCCATATGGACCCTCTTGAAGACTATCAAACTCATATGCTTCTCCCCCTTTTGTCAGTAAGGACCAAAAAGGTTTGAAGACATAGAGCATCTACTCGTTCCCATGAGGAGTAGGTGAAGCAGCAGGGTCGTCGGTGTTGATAGGCGGTGCAGACGAACTTGGGGCAGTGTCGATGCGTGCAGAAGTAGGGGGCGGTGAAGTAGCATCGTCTTCATCATCTATCACTCTGGCATTCACAGTTGCCGCGGAGGAAGAGAACTCAGAGTCTTCAAGAGACGGAGTTCGTCGCAGCACAGTCCTTCTTGGAGGTGTGGAGTCAAACTTGAAGCGTTCAGAGAAGCCATCCTCTTGAAGATCATCATCAGAGCACATAAGCGTCAGCCCTTTCCATGTATGCCGACAGGTTTCATGGGAAACAAAGGCATTCTTGGTGGCAACATTGCGAATCCTGTTTACGTCCACCAAGAGGCTTTGCATTTGGCGCTTCAGCCAGTCATGATGCTTATCCTGTTTCTGATGAAGGGAAACCAGAAGCTCTCGGTCATTGAGAACACGAGATTGCTTCTTGGGCCGTTGGGCAATGGTGCTTTCAGTGGCTTCAGTGAGGGCACGATGAGGTGCACGTGTAGTACCAGCCAGAGGATAAACATGAGTGACTGCTTGAACTCCTTCAATGTTTTGAGAGAAGCTTTTATTCTCAGCATTTTGAAGACTAAGGGGCTCCTTGGCAGGCTCTGGATTGATGGCTTCAACTAACATATCGACGTCAGGCAAAAAGATCCGATGATTGCGAGCAGAGGGCTGATAGGTGACAGCTGAGTGTGGTTTGATCAGCCTCATTATCCATGGAGCGTAAAACTTCAAGCCAAAAATGTCAGATCCTGATGCAGCAAGCTGGCGAATAAAGAAATATTGTGCATTGAAGCTTTTGCCATGAAGAATATGAAAGACCAGAGTCTTCATTGCGCCTTCTAGCTTGGCATGTGGAGAATGTCCTTTGATGGGCCAGAGAGTTCGCCTTATGATGTGATAGATAGTACGTGGCAGATACTCAAGGTCTTCAACAAAGAACTCCTTAGGATATTCAGCATCTGGAGGCAAAGGCTTTATCATGCTGAGCATCTGACTCATATTGGGCTCAGGCTTGTGGAAGATGCTTTCCATAGCAGCACTGTGAAGCTGACAACCAGGTTCATACAGATCTCCTGGAGTGGGCAGGCCAGTAAGCTCAATGATATCAAAGGCTTTGGCTTCATGATGAACATTGCCTATCATCCACTCAAGGACCCAAGTCTTCGGATCCCTGTTGTAGCCACGGATATGAAGAGTGGCATAGAATTGGAGCAACAGTTCTTCATTCCAGTGCTCCTTATCAGTGACGAACTACAGCAAGCCAGACTCTCTGAAGCAATCCAGAGCTTCTTCCAAACAGGGCAGACCAGTTATGGCTTCAGTGTCAAGACGCATATGTGGGAAAATGTGACCTTGACTGTACAGAATGCATGAGTAATAACTTCGCTGCTGATAGCTCCAGAACCGATCAGAAGATATTCTTGCCTTTGAGTAGGGGTTCTTGGCGCTATTGAAGAAGGTGTTGTGTGCCTTGAAGCCATTGATATTGAACGATCCGGGTGCAGATGCAGTGCCTGGAAACCTGGGCAACCTTGGTATTGGCTTCTGAACCTGAGGCATGTGCTCAACGTGATAGTTAAACTGAGGACCAGCAGCAGGCGGAGGAGTCAGAAAAGGCCATTTGACAGTGACAAGTTGGCCATAGTTGAATGCTTGCTCGGTAGTGTGTGGCCGAGGTGGCGGAACAGGAGCAGTGGCATTAACAGAGGCGTTAGGCTACACAACAGAGGCTTCAGGAGCAGTTGCATCATTGGCTTCATTGACTTCTGGCACATTGGTTGGTGCAGGCTCCACATTTGCTTCAGCCATGACTACGTCATTGGCTTCATTTGTGTTGGTGGTGGCAGCCTCAAGATTCTCAACCTCCACTTGATGAGCTGGAGGGTCGAGCACAGACACGTTCTCCTCGAGAACAGCTTCTTCAGTAATGGGGGGAGTAGGGACACGTTCTTCTTCTTGGTTGTCGTCGGCTGATGCAGCCGGAATGTCTTCAGCAGCTTTAGCCTCAGACTCGGAGACATTCACAGTAGTAGTGGCATCTGGAAACACTTGACGTGCAACAGATTGGTGGGGCACTTCTCCTTCTGGAACGCTCGAAAGAGGCACTTGAGGCCTTGGTCCTTTGCGAAGCCTGCGTAGCGCTGGCGACGCCTGTGGAGATGGAGTTGGCTGGGCCTCAAAGTCATCTTCTTCTTGCACTGATGGGGTTGCTTGCGGTTGGGGAGAGCTTGGAGTGCCTTGTCTCTGTGGGTGATCAGCCCACGATGCATCCTAAGCAGTTGGCGTCAGAGGACGGCCAATGCTAATGAGTTCGCTGTGCGTGAGCACAGGCGATGATACCAGTTGGTGCTCGATCTGAGGAAGGACTTCATCATCTTCAACATTGTCATGGTGACCAATTTCTTCAGCAGCGGTGGGATCAACTGCTGGAATGTCTTCAGCATCATGAGCCTCTGTGGAAGCAGGCTCATGAACAACCAGTTGGCGCTTGTGGTGTTCAGATGCAGGGCGAACCATTGAGATGGGTTCAACAACTAAGGGCTCTGCGGGAGCAGCCCGATCCTTCTTGGTCTTGCACTTCTTCTTAGAAGGAGCGACATCGGAAGTGTCAGGATTTTTCCTTTTTCTGGCTTCAGCCTCAGCAGTCCTTGTCTTCTTTAGTTCTGAAGCAGTTGACCTGACCTTTGGCTTCGAGCCAGTCATGCTGCTTGGGAAGATGCCAGGACGACCAAGAGCCTTGCGCTTCTCAGCCTCATTGTAGGCTTGCACACACTTGTCAGCCAGGCTCTTCATGCGCTCACGAGAACCTTGAGCTTCTGCACGCTTGTTGAGAAAGGCTTCTTGGAGCTCGTGCAGCATGATCTTGAAGTTTTTGACATCTTGCATGCTGAGCTTGGCCATGTGCTTCTTGAACTGAGCTTTCTCATAGTCGATCTTTTGCTTCAGTTCAACGATGCGCTGAGCTAGAGCTAGCTCAGAAGCAATGGCGCCAGTGAAGGCAACACTGAGGGCAATTGGAAGTTGCAGGTCTTCAAAGCTGAGGTTGGGCATGTCAAACCACTCATCGATGAAGTTATGGATGATTTCCACATCAAAGAGAGGCAAATCATTGAAGATCTCTGCTTCTTCCTTGCTCTTGATCAGTTGCTCAAGAGCGTCATCTGCAAGATCTTCATCGCTGGACAGATCAATGGCGTCATTGCGCAGAATAGCAGCAGCAGTCAGTGCCTGATCAGTATTCTTTCTCATCTCAGTCTTCTTGGAGATACGTGATAGATCTTCAGACTGCACACTGTCTTCAGGAGGTGCAGTAGCCAGTGGCTTCGCATGTAATACCTTTGGTGCAGGAGCAGGCTTTGAAGCTTTAGGCTTCTTCAGTTTCTTTGGCTTCGGCGGTGCAGGCGCTTCATCAGATTCAGCGTCATCTGCAGGCTCATCCACGACTGTCCCTTGAACCATGATATGAGTGATGAGACCTTCCAGGTTGTAGAAGGGCCCAACAAGATTGGGTTTAGCTTCGCGGGTGCCATCGGCACAGGGAGCAGAAGGACCAGGGTTGAAGTCTAGTCCCAATGACTTCTTGTTCTGCTTAGCCGAATTCTTGGCAAACTGGAAGTTGCGCTTGAACAGATTGTCGTCACGACACCATAGCAATGACGATGGGTCAGCATCTGCAGGCTGTGGTCCATGGACCATGCAGGGATAGAAGCCTTTTTCAATGGCTTCATCTCTGGACCTGGGTTGAAGATTTCTGTATAGGATGTCTCCCCATGGTCGCTTGATGGCATTCTTCTCTGCATATTCCTGGGTCACAAACCTGTACTTGAACCATTGCTCAGCCCAGTACCTTCGAATCCATTGGATTCGTGTCTTGCGCTGATTGTAATCCTCTTCTGGGTCTGTCTTGTACAGCTCTGAGAGGTCATCAGGCAGATCTCTTGATGTTCCCCCTCGACGCTGTCGGCCACCCTTCCTTGCTGATTTCTCTGTAGCCATGAGCTTCAAACTGAATGGTTTCAGCACGTTCAAAGGTTTCAAAGGCTTCCGCTTGCTGGTCAAACAGGAACTGGCTTCGGAAGAATTTATATGATGCTGTAAGAATTTTGCAAATGAATGCAGACTATGAGAACCAAGGGATTCTCCCACGAACATGTACCTATGACAGCATTAAGGTGCGAAGGAAGGGGAAGAGGTCATATGCATTCTCAGAAGATTTTGAAGATAAATCAGTTTAGAAGACATTGACCTCATAGTGTGAAGACATTCACTCATAGATAGAGAGTTGGTTCTAGATTTGTACGAATCCACGAATAAGTACAAGTGAGGAATCTAACTACTTTGTGAAGCATAAGTGAACATACTAGTCATATTATGAGATGCAGTATGAAATAGATCCAACTTGTGTGAACAGAAACTGCTTGTGGTAGAAAGTGATGGATCTATAGAATCAAAGGGGCCGTAAAAAGGAAGTTTTATTTACCACACGAAGAACAGCTAGACGGAGTGGGACAGGAGGCCGAGCAGATATATCGTCCGTGCCCTAACTTGGAGACGGAGGACACCTACGGTGACGGCGGAGAAGACAATGTCCGCGGCTGGCCTGAAGACGGCGTCGGTGAGGTCGCGGCAACTAAGCGCTTCGTCGCCGGTGTCGTCGAGGGAGAGCGGTGGCGCTAGGGTTTGTGCGAGAGTGGAAGAAAGGATAATGACTGTGGTGAGGTATGTATTTATAGAGACAGGGACGGCACAGTGTTATTACACAGGTGCCCCTGGCAATTCACATCTGAAGGACACGTGGCCATCATGCAACATATCGGAGGTTGTTCCACGTTCCCACGCACGCCTGTATTGTCGGGTGGTCGTTCCCACTTCTCCGGGTTTCAGGTGAAGGAATTAGCATTGAAAACGGACTTAATGTTTGTCTCTGGATCTTCTGCTGACAAGGACGCACAGAAGATATTCGACAGTTTCAATAGAATGCATATGATTTGGAGAGATAGAGTTTGAGATAGAAAGCATAAAGAGGTTAGGGTCCGATCACATTCACTTAGTTCAAAAGATTCAACAAGAAGACATAGCTATAAGTGAATGGTGTAGAGGACAGAACACTAGTATATATATATATATATTAGACTGACAATCAAATCAACAGAGTGAAAATAATCATGAAGGAAAGTTGAGATTGAAGCCAAACCAAATGTGAAGATATACCAAACGTAACGCCATGAGTGAAGCACTTCAAACAGAAAAATTTGGTGGTGGCGTTACCCACTGTATAGGAAGTATTAGACTCAGACACGGCACACAATTATCGTGGCGCTCCGAAGTCAAATTCCACATTAATGTATTCACACTTTGAGTGTAAGTCTTCATTGATTGAAGATATACTTTACTTCGTGTGTTGCACATCTAAGTCATCAATATGCATAAGTGTTAGGGTGTGTGCCTGATCACAGGACATTTGAGGATTCCAAGATATTTAGCTCACATCGTAACTTGCAAAACCTCTTCTCATCCAAGGTTTGGTGAAGATATCTGCCAATTGCTCTTCAGTGTTGACGTGTATGATATCAATATCTTCCTTCACAACATGATCTCTGAGAAAGTGATGACGAATTTCAATGTGCTTTGTCTTCGAGTGCTGAACTGGGTTGTTGGCAATCTTGATGGCGCTTTCGTTGTCGCAGTAGAGTGGCACTTGCTTCAGATGAATGCCATAATCTTTGAGTGTTTGCTTCATCCATAGAAGCTGAGCACAGCAAGATCCAGCAGCAATGTATTCAGATTCAGCAGTGGAGAGAGATACACAGTTCTGCTTCTTTGAAGACCAACATACAAGTGATCGTCCCAGAAAATGACATGTGCCTGATGTAGACTTGCAATCCACCTTGTCACCAGCATAATCAGCATCCGAGAATCCAACCAGATCAAACTCTGAGCCCTTTGGATACCATAATCCTAGTGTTGGGGTGTGAGCCAAATATCTGAGAATTCGCTTCACAGCTAAGTGATGCGATTCCTTTGGTGCCGCTTGGAATCGTGCACACATGCAAACACTAAGCATGATATCTGGCCTAGATGCACATAAATAAAGCAAAGAACCAATCATGGAGCGATATACCTTTTGATCGAACTCTTTACCATTGTCGTCGGGACCCAGATGATGTTTGGCTGGCATTGGCGTCGTGAAGCCTTTGCAATCTTGCATCCCAAATTTCTTCAGGCAATCTTTGAGGTACTTCTCTTGAGATATGAAGATGCCGTTGCGTTGCTGTCGTATTTGAAGACCAAGGAAGAACTTCAGCTCACCCATCATGGACATCTGATATTGCTCTTGCATCATATATCCAAACTCGTCTGTGTATTTCTGATTGGTGCAGCCGAAGATAATGTCATCCACATATATTTGGCACATAAACAGTTCACCATCATATGTCTTCGTGAAGAGAGTGGGGTCGAGGGAACCAGGTTTGAAGCCTTTGCTCTTTAGGAAGTATTTGAGTGTGTCGTACCAAGCCCGAGGGGCTTGTTTGAGGCCATACAGCACCTTGTTGAGCTTGTACACCATGTCAGGATGTTTTGGATCTTCAAAGCCAGGCGGTTGTGCAACATACACTTCTTCGTCAATCTTGCCATTGAGAAAAGCGCTCTTCACATCCATTTGATACAGAAGAATGTTATGATGATTTGCATAGGCCAGCAGTATGCGTATGGCTTCAAGTCTAGCCACAAGAGCAAATGTTTCATCAAAGTCAATCCCTTCAACTTGAGTGTACCCTTGAGCAACGAGACGAGCTTTGTTTCTGACAACTTGACCATGCTCATCTTGCTTGTTGCGATATATCCATTTGGTGCCTATTATATTGTGCTTGCGAGGATCAGGACGCTTAACCAGTTCCCATACATTATTCATCTCAAACTGTTGAAGCTCTTCTTGCATAGCTTGAATCCGTTCAGGTTCCATGAAGGCTTCTTCAACTTTCTTGGGTTCAGATATTGAGACAAATGCGAAGTGCCCATAGAAATTTTCTAGCTGTGTTGCCCTTGAACGAGTGAGTGGACCAGGTGCATTGATGCTATCAATTATTCTCTCAATCTGTACTTCATTTGCGACACGAGGATGTACAGGACGAAGATTTTGCTCTTGCTGATCATTGTCATCGTTAGAAGGATTGTCTTTAGGCTGAGCATTGTCTTCAGGTTGATCATTGTCTTCAGGTTGATCAGGTGCGGAGATGATAAGTTCCTCTTCAGGCTGAGTTTCAGAAGGTATGATTTCTCCAGTTCCCATAAGTTTAATTGATTCACTAGATGGAACTTCATCTAGCACATTTGGCAGGTGCTCTCTTTGTGAGCCGTTAGTCTCATCGAACCGCACATCCACTGTTTCAACCACTTTATAATGAAAGAGGTTGAAGACTCTGTAGGAGTGCGAATCCTTTCCATATCCAAGCATAAAACCTTCATGTGCTTTTGGTGCAAATTTTGAAGTGTGATGTGGATCCTTGATCCAGCACCTGGCACCAAATACTCTGAAGTAACTGACATTTGGCTTCTTGCCAGTAAGGAGCTCATAGCATGTCTTGTTGAGAAGCTTGTGAAGATAAACACGGTTGATGATATGGCATGCAGTATCAATGGCTTCATGCCAGAACTTTCTTGGAGTCTTGTATTCATCAAGCATCGTCCGGGCCATCTCAATAAGTGTTCTGTTCTTGCGTTCCACGACGCCATTCTGCTGTGGTGTGTACGGAGCTGAGAATTCATGTGTAATGCCCAAAGTATCAAGATAAGTGTCTAGACCAGTGTTTTTGAATTCAGTGCCGTTATCACTTCTGATGTGCTTGATCTTGACGCCATAGTTGTTCATGGCTCGATTGGCGAAGCGTCTGAAGACATCCTGCACTTCAGTCTTGTAGAGGATTATATGCACCCAAGTATATCTTGAATAATCATCAACAATGACAAAGCCATAGAGACAAGCAGTAGTAGTAAGAGTTGAGTAATGAGTGGGACCGAAAAGATCCACGTGGAGCAGTTCGAAGGGTTGAGTCGTTGTCATGATTATCTTCGAGGGATGCTTGGCCCTCGTCATCTTTCCTGCTTCACAGGCACCGCATAAGTGATCCTTCTTGAACTTGACACCCTCGATGCCTATGACATGCTTCTTCCTTGCAAGGGTGTGGAGGTTCCTCATGCCAGCATGCCCTAGCCTCCGATGCCAGAGCCAGCATTCAGAAGCTTTTGCTAGAAGACATACGGCAAGTTGTGGTCCTGCTGAGAAATCTACCATGTACAAATCATCTTTCCGATACCCTTCAAACACTAGAGACTTGTCAGATTCCATTAGTACAAGGCAACGATATTTTCCAAACATCACAATCATGTTTAAATCGCAAAGCATTGAAACAGACATTAAGTTGAAACCAAGGGATTCAACAAGCATGACTTTATCCATGTGTTGATCCTTTGAGATTGCAACTCTACCTAGACCCAATACCTTGCTTTTACCAGTGTCAGCAAATGTGATGTGACTTTTGTCAGATGGACGTAGTGTTGAGTCCATAAGAAGGCTTCGCTTGCCATTCATGTGATTGGTACACCCACTATCAATAATCCATTCTGAAGCAGTTGGTGTCGTACCCTACAGTGCAGTTAGGGGGATAGGCTTCACGAAGAGAATTGTGAAGCAAAAACATTTGACGAACCAGTGGATTATGAAAGCTTAGATCGAGATTTGGACTGATAGGGCGAGTAGCAAGCGATTCGGGAACAAAGTACATAATAAGACCATTTGGGCATTTGATCTTGCACCCTACAAGATGTTCAAGGTCCCCAGCAATAGCGTCAGACGATTTTGGTTTTCGGCTGGAGACCTTTCCCTGCAAAAGAGAGTTAAGCTTTCTTAGCCACCCACATCTTCAAGGGTGGCTTCGAAGCAATGAGTCTAAGTGCACCATCTGAGAACTTTGGCTTTGGAGCCCTAGCAAAAAGTCTTGCAAGTGGACAATAGTACTCATAAGAATAAGTAGAATAGTTCTTGGTCTTATGAACATGGCGGTTTGATGAAACGCGCTCATATTCACAGGCCTGAGTACGGTTTCCCTGCAAAACATTTGCGTTAGTGCGACTCAGGTGAGTCCTCTGTCTGTATGAAGCCTTTGGACCGTATGAAGCCTGTGGTCTGTGGTTTGTCTTCTTCACCTGTGGTGTCATGATGACATTCATAGGAAGATTCTCCAAACACCTTTTTGGCACCCAGAACTTCTTCATAGGCGGTCCATTCCTGCAGTTAGTACCAATATACCTGGCAAACACTTCACCATTCTGATTCTTAAACAGTTTATAGTTTGCATCAAAGGATTCATCAATAATAATGGGATTAGCACAAGTGAAGCCGGATAGAGTGGATGGATCCGCTGAAGGTTCCTTTGCAGCAACCCATGTGGTTTTGGGGTACTGCTCAGGTTTCCAGTAAGAGCCATCAGCATTCATTTTCCTTTCGAACCCAACACCCTCTTTCCTTGGGTTTCGGTTCAGGATCTGCCTTTTGAGGACATCACATAGTGTCTGATGCCCTTTGAGACTTTTGTACATCCCTGTTTCAAGCAATGTCTTCAACCTAGCATTCTCATCAGCAATAGCAGTGGTATCCTCAGCAGAGGGGTTAGTTACCACATCAACAGTTGAAGATATTGCAACAGTAGCAGCAGTAGAACACTCAGCAACAGAAGTAGCGTTGTCACGCTCGATGCATTTAAGACATGGTGGTTCAAATCCTTCCTGAGCGGAACTGATCTGTTCGGCGCGAAGTGACTCATTTTCCTTTTGAAGATCTTCATGAGACGCTCTCAATTTCTCAAGATCTTGCTTCCTTTGAAGATAATCATAGGAAAGATTTTCATGAGTTGTTGAGAGCATTTCATGACGACTTTCAAGTTCCTCATACTTAACGTGAAGATTTTTTATGTCTTCAATTAAGGACTGAGATCGAGTCATTTCAGCATCTAACAGATCATCGCTTTTGTCTAACAGTTTTTGAATATGTTCCATAGCTTTCTGTTGTTCAGTTGCAGTTTTAGCAAGTGTTTTGTAGCTGGGTTTTGAACCACAATCAGAGTCATCTTCACTAGATGTTTGATAGTGAGTAGTGCGTGTGTTTACCTTGGCACCGCGTGCCATGAAGCAGTAGGTAGGAGCGGAGTAGTCCTTGTCATTTGCATCGGTGTCGGTGATGAAGTCATTGTCATCAGTGTTGAAGATGGACTTGGCAACGTATGTTGTAGCCAGACTTGCAACGCCAGAATCGGACTCCTCCTCAGACTCCACCTCTGCCTCCTCAGAAGCGGACTCCTCCTCTGAATCCATTTCCTTGCCAACAAACGCACGTGCCTTGCCAGATGAGCTCTTCTTGTGTGATGAAGACTTTTAGGAAGACTTGGAAGAAGACATTGAGTATTTCTTCTTCTTGTCGTCAGAGTCATATTCCTTGCTCTTCCTCTTCTTCTTGTTCTCATTGTCCCACTGCGGACACTCAGAGATGTAGTGGCCAGGTTTCTTGCACTTGTGGCATGTTCTCTTCTTGTAGTCATGAGCAGAAGCTTCATCATTCCTTGAGCTTGATTGTGAAGATTTTCTGAAGCCTTTCTTCTTGGTGAATTTTTGGAACTTCTTCACAAGCATAGCAAGCTCCTTTCTAATGTCTTCAGGATCATCAGAACTGCTGTCAGATTCTTCTTCAGATGAGGAGACAGCTTTTGCCTTCAAGGCACGAGTTCGCCCATAGTTGGGACCGTAGATGTCTCTTTTCTCAGAAAGCTGAAACTCATGTGTGTTGAGCCTCTCAAGTATGTCAGACGGATTGAGTGTCTTGAAATCAGGACGTTCTTGAATCATCAGGGCTAGGGTGTCAAACGAGCTGTCAAGTGATCTCAGGAGTGTCTTGACGACTTCATGCTTGGTGATCTCAGTGGCGCCGAGAGCTTGAAGCTCATTTGTGATGTCAGTGAGTCGATCAAACATAAGCTGGACGTTCTCATTGTCATTTCTCTTGAAGCGGTTGAAGAGGTTGCGAAGGACACTAATTCTCTGATCTCTCTGGATTGAGACGCCTTCATTGACCTTGGAGAGCCAGTCCCAGACTAGCTTAGATGTTTCCAAAGCACTTACGCGGCCATATTGTCCTTTGGTCAGATGACCACAGATGATGTTCTTAGCAGTGGAGTCCAGTTGAACGAACTTCTTGACATCAGCAGCGGTGACACCTTCACCAGCCTTGGGAACGCCATTCTTGACGACATACCATAGGTCGACATCAATGGCTTCAAGATGCATGCGCATCTTATTCTTCCAGTAGGGATATTCAGTTCCATCGAAGACGGGGCAAGCAGCGGAGACCTTAATTATCCCTGTAGTCGACATAGCTAAAACTCCAGGTGGTTAAACCGAATCACACAGAACAAGGGAGTACCTTGCTCTGATACCAATTGAAAGTGCTAGTGATTGACTAGAGGGGGGTGAATAGGCGATTTTTATGAAAGTCTTCAAAACATGGAAGTTTCGAAGACAAACGATAGAAATAAACCTATTACCATACAGCGGAAGGTAGACTACACTAGGCAAACCATAGTCAAGTATTCAATGAAGTGTAAGCATAATGACTAATAGCAGCTAGGCAATAAAGACCAGGTAGGAAGATATTGTGAAGCCAATCAGAACAAGTAGTCACTCAGTGAAGACAAAAGATAATGCAATCATACAATGACTTCACAAGAACCAACAGTAAGCAAAGGGAAGGGAAGGATGAAACCAGTGACTCGTTGAAGACAATGATTTGTTGGACCAGTTCCAGTTGCTGTGAAAACTGTACGTCTGGTTAGGGAGGCTGAGATTCAACTCAGAAGACCTCGTCTTCACCTTATTCCCCTTGAGCTAAGGACACCCAGTCGTCGCCCAATCACTCTGGTAAGTCTTCAAGGTAGACTTCCAAACCTTCACAGACTTTGTTCACCGGCGATCCACAATGACTCTTGGATGCTCAGAACGCGACGCCTAACCGGCTGGAGGATTCACAGTCCTCAAGTGTAATAAGTCTTCAGATCACACAGACAGGAAGACTTAAGTGATGCCTAACACTCTTTGGCTCTGGGTGTTTAGGGCTTTATCCTCGCAAGGAATTCTCTCTCAAAGGCTTCAAGGTGGGTTGCTCTCAAACGACAAAAGCCGTACTCTAACTCTGAGCAGCCAACCGTTTATGGTTGTAGGGGGGTGGGCTA